>NW_026129920.1:110000-291622 GCF_022985175.1 Labeo rohita | reverse complement strand
TCCGAGGATGAGGTGGATTCAAACCCTGGGCACCCTTCAAAAACTTAATGATTTGATTGTGTCTGCCAATCGATCAGCCAGCTTCAAAGGAAAGATTCACTGCGATAGCTGCCACATAGACCTTGAGTGTGGAAGGGGCACACCCGTTATCCAACAATTCCTGTAGAAAGGTTAGTACATGGGACACATCACAAGGGACCAACCGGATCCAGGCTTCGTGCTGAACACCAGTCATGAAAGACTGACTATTTAAGGGCATAGAGGCACCTTGTAGACAGTGCTCTAGCCTTTTGAAATGGTATCGCTTACTCTCACAGTGAGCCGCATAGGCTCCCATTGAGGCTCCAAACATGAAGGCTTCACCACTCCGGCTGGGGATGCCAAATCATGCCTTTTGCATGTGAGAGCATGTCCTTTTTCAGAGGTATCGGCCACAGGGCTGTCACTGACAGCTGCATTAACTTGGGGACCAAGCATTTTGTCTCCTTGACCCGTTTGATGACCTGAGGAAGCAGGCCTATCAGAGGGAAGGCGTACAGACGAGCACTGGGCCAGTTGTGGGCCAGAGCATCTCGCTGAATCAAGAAATAGGCTGGGCAGTGAGAGTTGTCTTCTGAGGCAAAGAGGTCCACCACTGCCCTCCCGAAGACAGACCAGATGTTCTGAAGCATATGCGGATGTAGCCTCCATTCTCCTGGAGCTACAACACCTCTGGACAGGATGTCTGCCCTAAGGTTCAACTGCCTGGCACATGATCTGCTCTTAGTGAGAGGAGTTTGTCCTTTGCCTAAAATAGGAGGTGTCGAGCCATCCTGTAAAGGGAACAAGATCTGAGCCCGCCTTGGTGATTAATGTAGGCTACCACCATTGTGATGTCTGACCAGACCAGGACAAGGTGCCCCCTTAAGGCTGGCAGGAAGGTTTTCAGGGCCAGAAAAAACTGCCAACAGCTTTTGGCAGTTGATATGCAGATGACACTCCGTGGCTGACCAGGGTTAACATCTTGAATACCAATGCATAAGAGCGCCCCAACAGATGTCTGAGAGGTGTCTGCCTGAGCCCGCCATCCTTCTTGGGATGGTCAATCCCATCTGCAACTGGTTGAAACAGACAAGTTTGCTGATGGGCCATTGCTTTGATGCACCGGTGGTCTCAGTGTTTGAACTTCGTGTTGGAGACCATGCACTTTGCAAACTTGTCCTGAGCCAAAGTGTCCAAACAGTAGGACCGTGTACAGATGCACTCCCTCAAACACGAATCTCAGGAATGGTCTATGTTGGTGGGCTATTTGGATGTGAAAGTAAGCATCCCTCAGATCTACCATTATAAAAACAGTCCTCATGGCTGCCTAGCCTTGAACTGAGACACAAGTGGATCTAATTTTGCGAATGAAAGTTCACTGCGAGGGGGCGGGGAACCGATATTCACATGTGCAACTGTAGGAAGAGGAAATTTGCTTCGTTCAAAAACATTCAGTGGTAAAGCAGGCTTCTGAACAGATTAAAAAAAGAGACAACCATACACAACGTGAAGAGAACGTTCGAAAGGGAACTTATTTTAAGAGAAGTGTTTGCAACTTTAATTATAATGGAAATAAAGCATTTTTAATATATTTGTATTCTGTACATTATGATTTACATAAAAATAAAATAATATTTTATTTTAAAACCAATTTATTAGGTAAAACTTACTGCTGTATGAACTGGGTTAAAATAACCCAACAACAGGTCAGAGCCATGTGTTGGGTCATTTTTGAATAAAGTTATTTTTAGTTTAGTGGTTACAAACCAGCAGTTGAGTTAAAACTCATAACTGCAAGATATAAACTTCAGAATTGTTAGATAAAAAGTCAAGTTATTTTTTTATTCACTGGCAGAAACAGGCTTCCATATTATGCAAGAGAAAAGAGAAATACAGAAAAGCCTTTCACATGAAAATGCACAAGACTAGTGCCAGTTATTTGGCTCATAATGTTAAAAATATTTCACATGACATGACATGACTGTTTATCTTTTAGTCCCTCTCTGACATGTTTCATTTCATATAGTTGTTCAAGTCTCTCCTTGAGATCCTGAATGTGCTGCTCTTTTCTCTTTCTGAAATCATTCAATTCTTCTTTTTGTTTTCTGGCTTCATCTTCATGTTTCTTCTTCATCTTCTTTATTTCCTCTTCAAGTTTCTGTTTCATTTTATCACACTCTTTTTCTTCTCTGTCTATTCTTTCTCTCTCCTCTCTTTCTCTTCTCCTGATCTCCTCCTCTTGTTCTTGTTTCAAATCTTCCATCATTTTCTCCCATCTCTTTCTCTTTTCCACTCGTCTCTCTTCATCTTCTTGTTTTCTTCTCTTCCACTCTTTTTTCTGTTTCTCTCTCTCCTCCTCTATGATCTGTTGTTCTTCTCTCTCTCTTTCAAATTTCTTTCTCATTTTCTCCAGTTCTTCTTGTTTTTCTCTCAGCTGTCTCTCTTGTTTCTCTTTTCTCTTTCTTTCTTCTTCCTCTAGTTTCCTCATCTGTCGTTTCTTCTCTTCCTCCCATTCTCTCTGTTGTCGTTTAATTTTCTCTTGAGTCTCTTTGTCATTTTCAGCCTCTTTTATTTTTCTCTTCCATTCTTCTCTCTCTTTCTCTTCTTGTTCCTTCCTCATTTGTTCCTCTGAATCTCTCTTTTTTATTTCCTCATCCTGTTCTGTTCTTAACCCTGTCATGATGTGTTCATGATCATTTTTCATCTTTTCTTGATCTTGTTTATATTCTTCTTCTCTCTTTCTTTTTGCTGTTTTTCATACTGTATTCTCTGATCTTCAATCTCTCTCTTCATCTCCTCTATTCTTTGATCATATTCAGCTCTTTGCTGTTTCTCCTCTTCTGATCGTTTCTGATCCTCCGTCTCCCATTTCTCCTGCTCTGATTTTTCTTTCTCCTCAAACTCTTTCCTGAGTGTTTGCTCTTGTTCTCTGAACTTGTTTTTCAGTCTTTCTCTTTCTCATCTATCCTTTGTTTTTTCTCCTTCAGTCTCTTTCTCATGCATTTGATTTCATGTCATATTTGGCTTCTAATTCTTCAACTTTAGTCTGATTTTTTCTTTCATTCTCTTTTATCATTTTCATTCTCTGTTCAATGGAGATTGCTGCCTCCTCAAACATCTCATTAATGAAATACCCCCTGATTTGATTTCTTCATCTCTTCTATCATATTGAACAGCTGAGTTACTTGTGTCTGATCTTGTGTTTCTGTGTTGTTAAAAGCCAGGAATCTTTTTCTAGAGGCACTGGTCAGTTTCTTGAGTTTATCACGTTTCTCTACATATTGTTCTATTGTTTGTTTTTTCAGACTATCTTCTCTAGTGAAGAGAACAATGCAGAAATCTGCTGCTTTTGGGCCAAAGATCATCTTGATCATGTCTAAAGTGTCTTTCTCCTCTTGCGTGATTTTTCCCACACTCAGCACAATGATGAACACATGTGGTCCAGGTGCTGACAGTGAAATACATTTCATTATTTCTTTCACCACTTGTTCTTTTGTCAGTGTCATGTCAAAGAGTCCTGGAGTATCAATAACAGCTACTGATTTACCATCAACTTCACCAGCTCCCTTCTGACAAATTGTGGTCACCAACTGTGAACTGGCCTCACTGTAAAACTCATTGTTTCCGAGGATAGTGTTTCCTGTGGCAGATTTTCCACTTCCTGTCTTCCCAAACAGCAAGATTCTCAAACATCCTGAATCTGATGGTGAATCTTCATCATCTGAAAATGACAATAAAGAGTTTACAGATTAACAACAATTGATTAAATTTGGGACCCTGAACAATAAGTGTGAAACTCAAACCTAACTATTAAACTGTTTGCAACAGTCCATCTGAGTGGTTCTAAACGTTTTTGGGTCTCAACCCCCAATCCATTATACAGCATATATTTTATACTTTTTTTTTTTGTTTGTTTGTTTGTTTGCTTCCCTGTTCACTAGCCATTCTCTATATAGCCATTCTTCATAACAGTTAGTCAGAAAATCATAATCTTGGTGTCTGTGGATTCCATGTGTCATGCCTTGGGTCAAGTTGTTTTATTATTATTATTATTATAAGTGTGTTCAAAAGTTTGCTCAGCATTGTCGAAATTACTAAACTATTTTATTAGTAATCTTAGGATGGGTATGACGACTCTCCAGACTTTCAAAAATGTAAAATTTTTGCAATAGAGTGATAAACCACCGTTTGCAAAATAAATATAAAGACTATACTTTCAAGCACATTCTCTAGGCAGAAACATTTTACAGAGATAGATGGGTTCCCTTAGTGAAAACAACCAACACTCATCTCACACTGAACTGGGAAGACAAACACATTTAAAAAAAATTCTGATATAAATTAAAGTCTAATATAAATTAATTTAAATATACGATAGCCTATTAATTAATTTGGACTTTCAACTTGACTTGGACTTGTTGGTCCTGGTTCGGAATACAAAGACTCAAGACTTATTTGTGACTTGCAAAACAATAACTTAGCCCCACCAAGTCATTCATTACTGGCTTCAGTATCAGGGTGATGAATCTGAATCAGCTTAAGTCTATTTGGTTAAAGTGTTTACAAGCCATCTACTGTATCTGGTGACTCCAATGTAAAATAACCTGATCTAAAACTGCTCTAGATTATTCACACCCAAATATTTAATTTTTGTTAAATGAACTTCAAAATTAGCTGGTTATTGCTTTGACTTACTGTTTGTGTGCTGAGCCTCAGAAGTTCCTGTGTAAAATTCAATTAATCTAGCTGTGTCTCATTTGGAAGGATGCGCCCTCCGGAGGTGGTATCCTTTGGAGGTCAGATCTCTGTAGGATGAGTATGCGGAGTGTCCTCAAGCCTAGAAAATGAGACAGACTTCGTAGGACGGTTAGAGGAAAAAGAAAGTATCAAATGCTATGACAACACACTAACAGTCTACACTGGACTCGACTTTTGTATCACGCCGCGGTTGCCTAGTTTTCTAACACTAAATAAATAAAGGAAAATTATTTCTAAACTTGGAAAGTAATTTGAAAAGAAACTGTTTTTGACTTGTTTTATTTTATTGCATATTTGAGGAGTTGCAGCATAAGTACAACTGACATCTGTTACAGAAAAAATGAGAAGAAAAATACAGGACAAAAATGTATTAGTTTCAAATTTTATATTTAAACACCACATTCGCGTTGTTTACATCTGCCGGCATGCAATTTATTTTCAAATAAATGACTGTTGGTTACTGCGACGCAAAGAATTTTGGGTTATCTGTAGCATCGAAGGATCACCATATGCATCCTCCGATTCCTCTTCGAAGGTCACATTTGGAGTTTCTACTTGCTTCTCTGAAATGAGACAGCCTCTATGACGTGTAGCCTTCGAATGCCGCCTCTGGAGGGTGCATCCTTCGTAATGAGACACAGCTTCTATGTGGTTCTTTCTCCTCTTCTTCACTTTGTCTCCGTTGTTTCTGATTCTCCCATTCCTCTCGGTCTCTCTTCATCTCCTCTTGTATCTTTCTCTCTTGTTCTTCTATGTCTTTAATGTCTGTTTTATATTGTTCCTCTTTTTCTCTAAATTCTTCTTCTTTCTCTTTTCTTTCTCTCTTTCTCATGATTTTGTCTTTCTTCTTCCATCTTCATCTTCATTCTCTCTTTCTCTTCTTCATGTTTGAACTGAAGATCTTCTCTCTCTCTCAGTCTTCTTTCTCTCTCTCGTTTTAGTTTCTGATAATATTTATCCCATGTTTCCTGTTGTATCTTTCTCCCACTCTCCTCCTCTTCATCTCTTTTCTTTCTCTCTTTATCATGATTCTGTCTTTCTTCCTTCATCATCTTCATTCTCTCTCTCTCTTCTTCATGTTTGTTCAGTTCTTCTTTTTCTCTGTTCAGTTGCTCCACTTTCTCCATCAGTATGTTCTTCTGTTTTTCTTGTAGTTTTCTTTCCATCTCTCTGAACATCTTACATGAGTAGTAACTCCCTCCGTTTGCTTTCACCATGTTGTCTATCTTCTGCAGTAGATCAGTCACCTGTGTTTGGTCTCCAGTTTCATTATTGAACACGTGGAATCTGTTTCCACACGCTTCAATCAGCTGATTCAAAGCAGATCCAGGTTTTCCCAGAAACTGTTCAATGGTTTTGTTCTTCTTCAGTGAATCGTCCCACTGGAATCAGTAAGAGAAACACATGTGGTCCAGGCAGAATCATGGAGATGCAGTTGCTGATTTCTCTCTGGATCTCCTCATTAGTCAGATCAGTATCAAACAGTCCTGGAGTGTCGATCACAGTAACGTGTCTGCCGCTGATTTCAGCTGTTTCTTTCTGACACTCTTTAGTAACAGACTCTTGAGAAATGTCTGATATAAATGCTTTTCTTCCTAAGATGGTGTTTCCAGTTGAACTCTTCCGAACTCCAGTTTTTCCCAGCAGCACAATCCTCACTTCATCTTCTCTTTCTCTTAATTCTAAAGATAAAGCAAATACAAATCAAAAATATTATATTGAATTTTACAGTCAGTTATCAAAATCATCAGAGAATACTGTGTATAATTTATACTGAAGCATCATATGCTAATCATATTGTTTGCATATAACATTTTTTAATCTCAGAAATATGTGTACATTTTTTCCATGCAGATTTTTTGATTATTACCTTGTGACTGAATCTCTAATGAATGTTTCTCCGTCTGTGTCTCCATCAATGTCTCTGTGGAGAAACAAACACCACTATTTTCCTCAACCATCTGCTCCATTTTCTCCATCAACACAGACACTTGTGTGTTTGGCCCGATGAAATGATGTCGTCCTCCAAAACTCTCAATGACAGACTGTGTTTCTTCATTCAGTTTTTCTGTCTGATGCTCTGAATTCTGCTTTATGAGGATCATGATGTGTTTGTTGATTCTTGAGCTGAATATCCTCTGGATCTCCTCTATTTCTGTTTTGTCTTCATCGGTCAGTGGAGCATCAGGAATGATGATGATGATGAAAACATGAACTCCAGGATGACAGAGAGACACACAGCGGTGAGTCTAATGCATCACTTCCTCCTCTGAGAGACGAGTGAGGGCTGGAAGCTCTATTACACTGATCTGCCGTCCATTAATCATTCCTTCTCTCTTCTGACACACTTTACTCATCTCTTCCTGAGGTTTACTTGTTACCCCTATAAACATTTCAGTCACTGAGTTCTTGAGTGTTGAATTATTTCCACACAGCACAATGTTCAGCTTTGGTTTCCCAGTAATCATCACTGAAAACATCAATTACAAACAGTGGATTTATATTTTATATTAAATTAAAAAAAAATAGAGAATGCTGTAGTTAGAGAGTCAAAAAGATTTAATTCAGATTTGTTATCAAACGTACCGAATGTTTGCTACATTAAACAACAACAAAATTATTATATTATAAAATATTAATACATTGCAGCACATTCTTTTATCAGATAAAGGTTTGGGTGAATCTCTTCTCAATGTATGGATCTATGACACATACAGTACATACCTTCTTCACTCACACCACATTCTTTAGGGTTCACCCAAAACAGACATATTATCATTTACCCACTTCAAAAGTGGAATCATGATTTTAACATCAAGCTCCAAAATAATTTTGATAACTGGGAATAATCATTATTTTCATTTTTGGGTGACTGTAAATGTTACAACACAATATTACAACATAAATGTTTGACACATCTTAATTTCAGTGCTAGTGATTTCATTTACTTACTGTCAGGGCGATCACCTTGTGGACTATGTCTACCTGCTGCTGCTAGAGAAGAAAAAAAAAATAATATATATATATATATATATATATATATATATATATTAGGGGTGTGCAAAGCAGCCGGTATTTGTATCTGTATTTGTATTTGTTGAGGGGAGAAAAGTATTTGTATTTGTATTTGTATTAGAGTAAAATTCAAAATAGGCGTAAAAATCCAGTTTTTTTGCGTTACACTTCTACACACTTTTTTTGGCTGGTGGAGGACCAAGAGATCTCAGCAGCAGCCACACTCTTTTCTGTTTGGTTGCCCAAATCCATGTGAGGAGTTCCAACTAAGTTAATGAGTGACGGGAAGCTATGCTAAGGTGAACTGGGGAGTCGCTCTCTAAACGTGGGGTATTAAAATTGCTTTTGAATGCGCGCGCGCGCGCGTTTTACTTTCGGTTTAGTTTTAACGATGGCGCGAAACTCTCTGCGGTGCTGAGCGTGCATTCCACAATACAAGACATTAATTTAACAAAACTATTCAAGTGGTGGGACACAAACGGGATTTTGAAAAGTGTGTCCCCAGTGGAAATTACGCCCCTCCGTGAGTGAAGTTATCATTTGATGTGCATGTATGCCAGAATGTGCGCTGTAGCACAAAATATAGTATATTTCTTCAAAAGCAGATTGTGGAGACATTTTAATTGTCCACAATCAAAAATCGTCATATCACACACCCCTAATTGCAATGTAGTTTGTACAAATCTGGAACAGAGGTTGGTTAAGAGAGAGAGAAAAAAAAAAAATAATTCCGAGTTTCAGCGGAGCAGTGTCAGTGACAGGGAGTGATTGACGGCTAATATCTAAAATCTGTTAAGAATGTAAAGATCAAGTTTAGTTAGTTATGTAATGTTGGAGAAAACGGCGAAACTGTCACTGTATCAGCTCACAGCAGTCTGGGCAGTAGTTCGGCTAGCGAAAGTTTTGTAAAGAAATAAAAACAAGTCGCACCGCAACGATTTCTCGCACTCGCACAAATGCTTCCAAATATATTTTGCGGTCGCGCAGATTAAATTTTGGGAGCATATGCCCTGCCCCCAACCCCTCCGACTCCTGAATGTCGCCCACTCACTCGCTCATGCGGGCATGCACTGCGGTCTCATGAGGAAACGCAGCTTTTTGATATAAAGTTTTTCTTGTTCCCGAATACAAATATTTTTTTAAGTATTTGTTCGAAATAAGTATTTGTAAAAAACACGCTATTTGTGCCTTTCCGAATACCGTATTCGGGTTCGGCTCCACCCCTAATATATATATATACATATATATATATATATATATATATATATATATATATATATATATATATATATATACACACATCACACATACAAAGAGAGAATTATTTAAAAAAGCATATGTGCACTAAAAGCTGTGACTTCACAACAATTACTAATTGAACTACTTGAGTACATAACAGTACAAAGATCAACACTAATTAGATTTTTTCTTATCTTCAAAGCAATCTACAATGTGTCAAAATGACACCTCAACTTATACATACTGTAATGACCTATAGCATACATAAAATATTACTAAACAGGCTTTTGCCACAAATCTACAAAGTGTAAAGGATCGCAGAGTAATCAAAAAAGAAAACCTCACACAAAAGTTTAGTTTCTTCCTGGTGTTCAATGCCACGATTAAACATAAACGTAAGAGTCCAGTGAAATATCATTCAATAAGCTAAACGAAGTAGATAAGTGTCTACTGTTGGCTAATATTTCATAAATACTAAATAAATCGAAGAAATGTGTCCGCATATATTTGTATCCAGTTTGATTCTTACCTGACGCCATTTTCACAGCATCAATCAAAATCGAAAGAAAAACACTGAGACGAGAGCTGGGAAAAAATTATTTTAAAATTATTGAAATGAAACTTACTGTGTCCGTTCGTTTCCTTCTTAAACCAGAAATAAAATACGGAAGATGCGGTCTCCTCTGCCGACAAAAAAAACCAATAGGACAATCCCAGAAATTTCCAATGGTTTCCACTACAAATATCAGTACAAATAATCAACTTTTAACCATTACATTTTTTTCTAGTGTATTTTGGGACATATTCCGATTATTAGTTTTAACAAGCCACCAATAGAAAGTGACCATTGCCAGTAGAGACAAACAGGGTCCATTACAGGTTCCATTAAAATCAAGTCCAATTATAACCAGTAAAACCATAACATATTTTTTGATGCTGTCTATTGTTTTTTTTTTCAGCAGTTGTTCTGATGACTACATATATAAATGCAGTAGCAGCTCCTGGCCATTCATTTACTGCAGATGAGGCAGACTCTGGTCGTACCTGTAGACGCGCTTCTGGAAGACGTTTTCGCAATTCAACCAGAGGGTGGCGCTCTAATGTTGAATAATAGGATCTAAGTACACACGCACAGAATGGTATTATTATATTCTGACTTGTCTATTCTATGGAGAAGCATTCAAGAAAGTTCTTCATTGTATTTTGTACATGATACTCTACACTTAACAATTAATGAATTTTAGCTCGAAGAAGCTGTGTAAAATTAAACATATCATTTTGTGTTTCATTTATTAGTTTGTACAAAGTTACATTTATTAACTCAACATTTACTTACGCTGTCCTCGAAACAAAACCTGAGGAAGTTTAATAAAACTGTGAGATTTGTGTCCATCCGAACAGGTTCAAGTTTCAAAAATTCCATAAAAACATGCCAAAAGTAATCCATATGATTAGAGCTGTTTCATCCAAATCCTCTGAAGAGACACGATCTCTCTGTGTGATTTAACCGATTTTATTTGAATTAATTAACCCACATAAACTGAGCATATCAACACTAGTAAACGGAAGCTCAGACATGAACCAATCAGGTTTGGTCACGCGTGTGACGCAAGCACGTCTGAGCCAGAGCCCTTTTGTTTTCGCGCTTTAAGTACAGCAATTTTAAGTATACCTTTAAAAAAATGATTCATGTTATATTTATAACATAAAATATAACATAAATAAATGTTATTTATGTTAGATTTATATGATGGTAAAATTCTTGTGGGTATCGGCGGTGTTTACACACAGTATTTAAATACATCATGTCAAAAATATATAGAGAGGCTTATTATAGTTATTATTCAGTATACAAAGAACACATTTCATATTTTATTTTAAAATGGGGAAGTGTAAAATTACAGTAACGTTACAAATGTACACTACAATGCTTAACATCTATAATAATACTAAGTAATGTTGAGATCGAGTTCTTGCATGACAGATTATTTGCCTGATATACAAAGGAAAGTTGCATTTTACAGGTTTTGTTCAAACCTGAGGTTTTAACAGCTTAAATAAAACCTACATAAGTGCACTTAAATAAAGCATTTGCTCTAGTCTCAGTTATTCTGTGCAATTACAGGGAATAATCAGGCTGTTGAAATGCAGATGAACACTATTAATACTGTGAGGGTTTAAAGCTCTTCGGTCGATGCTGAATCAACAGCTTTAGAGTTCAGAAACGCTCATCATCGTCCTCCTGTTTGGCACCCTGATCTCGGGCTGGTCTAAGGGTCAGTTGAGCTGCTGCTCAGAGTCGATGTCTGTGTAGATATTACTGACGATATGAGTCAGATCCAGACTCTGGGTCAACATCACAGACAGAACCTCGTCCGCCTGGATGCCCTCGATAAACTCATCCAGAGACAGCTCACCTAAACACACACAATCACATCTGTAAATCACATTCACTCACTACGTATATAAATAGCACAGATAGATTAGATAGACAGATTACCGTCTCCATTAACATCAATCTTGTTAAACACCATGTCGGTCAGTTCCTCAGCGGTAAACTCCTGCTCTACTCCGTTAATGGCTTGAATGGCCTGAAAACAAAAAAAAAGAAAAACAACAGATGAAAGTGAGTTGATCTTGTGTTTGTACAGGCTGTTAATGGTTTAATCAATGTCACCAGAAGATGGTGCTAATGACTAACACAGAAAGCACTGAATCCATCAGGATACCTTGAAGATGAGCAGCAGCTCCTCCCGGTCAATGCAACCACTGCCGTCCACGTCGAACAGTTTGAAGTACCAGCGCAGTTTCTGCTGAACTCCACCCTTCAGAACCAAACTCAGAGCCGCCACGTACTCCATGAAATCAATACAGCCGTCCTGATGACATAATACATAACAAATTATAGTACTGGAACAGTTATGATGCATTTGCAGTGTCCACATCAAAAAAATTTGCAAAAGTGATTTTATATGCACAGAAAGCATATTTGAATGCAAGTAAAATGTCTACTTTAATGTTTCAAATAGCTATTTTAATTCTAATGATTCTTGTTCTTCCTGACAAGATCTTTTAGAATATAAACTATTGTTACATTGGCTTGTGTAAATCATCAGGTTGAAGTTTATTTTTTTTTAAACACAAAAGACAATCACCAGATTAAAAAGCATTTCCAATCACCAGTGTAAAAATAAATAAATATACTATACTAAAAATGCTGTTTTATATAAAATCTGACCCTGGACCACAAGTAGTAAAAATAAATTGTATGGGTCAAAATTATCTATTTTTCTTTTTCTTCACACATCATCGGGATATTAAGTGAAGATCATGTTCCATGCAGATATTTTGTACATTTTCTACTGTAAATATATTAAAACTTAATTTTTGATTTGTAATATGCATTGCTAAGAACTTTATTTAAACAACTTTAAAGGTGATTTTCTAAATATTTTTTTGCACTCTCAGATTCCAGATTTTCAAATAGTTGTATCTCGGCCAAACATTGTCCTATCCAAATAAACCATGCATAATAAATAAACCAAAGCCTATTTATTCAGCTTTCAGTCCATTTTTAACAATTAACCCTTATGACTGGTTTTGTGGTCCAGGGTCACAAATAATTATTTCACAAAATATTTTGGAATTTAAAATTGCTATAAAATCAAAGCCATGTGTCTAATTAAGTTATGTTCCAAATTTGAAGTTGATATCACAAAAGCTGTTTTTAATTTCTCTATAAAAATGTTTTCCTGTCACAAATTTATCAATTGTTGTCAGAATATTACTTCTGTCACCAAAAACTTCAAACTCAGACCTTTCAAACGATAAGTGTTTAGTTAAGACTAGAAAATGTTTTGACTATAAAATATTGTAGTAAATTTTGTAATATGACACTTGGCACCGCCCACTAGAGGGAGGAGCCTGCTCAAAAGATTTAAAGTGACATTTCCATGGTAAAGCAATATCTGATTTCAAAACAGTTTCCACAGGATGGAGTTTGAGCATTTAAGCTTTCAATTAATATCTAATTTACAGATGATTACTAAAATACATGTTAATGGAAAGGGCAATTTAAAAAAACAGTGCCAAGCAGTCAATGACAATTAACGTGTTAAGATTAACACTTATTAGTCAACAAATTGCCTACTTTATTTATTTAGCTGTTGTACAAACAGTCTGACTTAATTTTCTATTTAACATCAAAATGCACTTAAGTAATTCACACAGTGAAATGGCCTGTATGAATCAAGTCTTTTTGGTTTAAAGATGCATTTTAATGTCACTATGAGCAATAATGCTGTAATTGATGATGCTGATAATCTAGACGGCCTTCTATTTTCATGGAAAGTGTAGTGACGTGAATGGAAGCTGGCGTGCTCAGAAATAAAGTGGAGCGGTCAGTGTATAAACTCCCAAGTTAACCAGATTAGAGGATCTGCTGGGTCTTAGTGAAGATCTCTGACCTTGTCCAGTGCTGCTGTTTGGCCTGAGTTTACTATATTAACATAAATCTCGTTACCCACAATCCTTAGCTGAACTGAAGCAGAGGAGACGTGAGGCAAACGCTGGCCAAAGAGTTCATGACTTCAAACCACACATCTCTATATATTTTCAGTTCAATTCAAGTTTATTTGTACAACGCTTTTCATGATCACATCATTGTTTAGGGTGTTTTGAAGAATCAGGTTTTTATTCTTAACTTGATACTTGATTATCAACACAACTTTAACCTGATAAAAAAATTCAAATAAATCTAAAAATTTTCCTAACAATAATCTTTCTACAACAAAAGATTCTATTTTGGAGAATGTTGGTAACCAAACAATTGACGGTACCCATTGACTTCCACTGTATTTTTTCGACACTATAAAAGTCAGTGGCTGCCGGTTATCAGCATTCTTCAATAAATCTTCTATTGTGTTGATAACCAGGCAGCTGACAGTAGTCATTGACTTCTATAGCAAAGAGAAAAATACTATGGAAGTCAATGGGTACCGTCACCATGAGGGTGAGTAGACGACAAAATGTTCATTTTGGGTAAACTATCCCTTTAAATGAAGTATAACAGTAACATTTAGTAAAACATTTAAATAAATAGTAAGTAGAATAATAATGGATTGTCTTACGTCGTTTATGTCGAACGTCTTGAACATGGTCATGACGTACTCGTTTGATGTTTCTGTCAGATTCTTCAAGCCAAAGAACTTCTTGAACTCGTAGAAGGTGAGCTGACCGGACGGACACTCTGTCATGAACTTGCGGTACCACTGGTGGGACTGACAGGCGCTCAGGTCCTTCACAGACATGCTGGACGAGTTTCCCATGATGCCACTGCAGCGCCGGAGCTTCAGGAGAGATTGCTCACCGCTTCCCCACGCCAACATACATTGACACACGGGCTCAGCTCAGCGTGCAGGACAGGGCGAGGATGAGGGTGTCCCGTCCAATTACTACTGACGTCATTCCCTGCTGTTCTTTTCCGCTCTGGAAAATACAGCGAATTACCTACTGCTTACAGGGAATCCTAAATAGAGTGTGTCAGCACAACCTACTGACCTGACATCACGACCTTTGTCTGTCTGTCAAACATGACATTAGCCTGTTTGTGCATGTTTCCCAGTTGGCTAATTTTGGGATAGATAGATGACAGACAGATAGATAGAAAAATAGATAGATGGATGGACAGACAGACAGATAAGATAGTTAGAGAGACAGACAGATGGATAAATGGACGGACTGACTGACAGACAAATAGATAGACAGACAGACGGACAGAGACTGATAGATCGATGGATGGACAGATGGGTGGACAAACGGTCGGACGGACGGACAGACAGATAGATGGACAGATAGATAGAGACAGAGAGATGGATAAATGGATGGACAGACTGACAGACAGATAGACAGATGGATACATAGATAGATAGTTAATGAGACAGATAGATAGATGGACGGACAGACAGATGGATAGATGGGTGGACTGACAGACAGATAGATAGATAGATGGACAGGCAGACTGATAGATGGATGGATGAATGGATGGACAGATGAATAGATGGAGGGGCGGATTGACAGACAGATAGATGGGCAGACAGATGGATAAATCGATGGACAGATGGATGGACGAATGGACTGACATAGACAGACAGACAGACAAACAGATAGATAGATAGTCAGAGAGACAGACAGATGGATAGATGGACGGACTGACAGACAGATAGACAGACAGATGGACAGGCAGACTGATAGATTGATGGACAGACGGATAGATGGACGGACTGACAGACACATAGATAGATAGTGAGACAGACAGATGGATAGATGGACAGACAGAAGGATAGATCGATGGATAGACAGATAGATAGACAGACAGATGGATAGACAGACAGACAAACAGACAGTCAGAGAGACAGATGGATAGATGGACAGACTGACAGACAGACAGACAGACAGACGGATAGATCGATGGACAGATGGATGGACGAGCGGACGGACAGATAGATAGATAGTGTATAGACAGACAATGTATATGCACATGTCTAGATAGATAGATAGACAGATAGATAGACAATGTATAGTTTGCTGGTGCACTGTCTGAAGTGACTCAGCGTATGTGTACAGCCAAACACGCAACTATACTTCACTGCACTGTTTATTCGACGTAACCCCAGGTATGTGCTGCCACATTCTTGGGATATGAAGAATAAAAAAGTAATAATAAAAAGTTTAATTTAATTTAAATAAATAAAATAAATTATATAATTATAATTAAATACAATATAATAATCAAATATAAAATATAATATAATAATAATTAAATATAAAATATAATATAATTAAATATAAATTCAATTCAATTTGTTAAAAGACAATTATTTAATAAAAAAGGGAAAAGGTAATCTCTAGGAATGAAGCAGCAATATCTTCTCAGGTAAAAGTTATATGAACCATGTCTAGAGATAAGCTGGCCATCAGACTGCTTATCAGCCAGAGTGATAGACAGATAGATAAATAGACAAATAGACATATAGATAGATAGATAGATAGATAGATAGATAGATATTCCTCCAAACTTTGCAGGCAAGTTTTTATGTGACAACCTAATAAAACATTTACAAAACAGAACTTATTTTTAGGTTTTACTGACATAACAAAGCTATAAATATAAAACCCTATAAAATATGAGTGAAGCGACACAGATAGTGTGCAGTAGGTGAGTGCAGGTTTATTTTGGTTTGGACACACACTGGTTCCTCCACATCATGGGGTTGCAAGCCTGCAGGTCACTGTGTTTGCGTCTGTGGTCCGTGTGCCAGGAGAAGCTGAAACCACACGTGGCTTTCTGAGCCGTGTAGAAGGGTCTCAGAGAGTTTCCGCTTGTGTCTCGAGGAGTTTGGAGACACTCAGCAGGAGCATTAGGAGGTGAATCTGGAGATTGGATGGAGTCTCCCATCTCGACCAAAGCCTGGTTAATGTATGCATACATGAGGAGTTACTAACTCAAACTAATATCAGAAATACTCAATGTAAACGAGGTTCTTACCTGAGTCTGCTGCATTTCTTTTTCTGTCTGCATCTTCATCATATTGGCAGCAGTGCTCTTCTTCTGTCTGTTCATCAGTGAATGACTGTGTCTGATCTGAGCTCAGTGTCTGTGATGACATCACAAAGATATTACCATGACGACACATTCATTCTAGAATCTCCATGAGTTCTCTGGTAACAGATGAATACAAATGGATTTTTCCTAGTTAAAACAGACATGCAGAAAATATTAATATTTAATTAGTTAAATTACAATGTCCTGTGCTGTACATACACACAGCACAGCTGAATGATTACATTAACCCTCTTTAACTTTGGTGTTTTGTGTTCATCTGCTTCTTCCATTTGCTTTTTTTTTTTTTTTTGTTTTTTTTTTACATTGACTATCACTCTATATAGACTAATACAAGCCCATACAATAGTCATTTCTCAGATATTCATTACAATATATACTGATAAATGTAAGATTGACTTCAGTGGTATGAGATGACTGGATGCTTTCAACTGATTTCCTACTGAACTGTCAGCAATGGAACTGCAGCTCAAACTATTTCAAACATAGTGAATTAAACTACAAACTCCATCATAATGCATAATGTTTCCATCTAACATGTATTTTGAGCTGCAGCTCGTCATATTAATGGAGTGTTTCACTATAGTTAGCAGTAAACCGGCTACCTCACCTCAGTGTGGAGTAGAATCGTGTTGGATTTTATTTTCGGAACGGAAATATTAATATTTTATTTATAAACATCATACTTTTTTCGCTTATTTCAGTTAATGTCATAAAACTAGAGAGCTAAGCCAGGAGTACTGACAGCGTCGTTTAAACATGGCTGAAGATGCAAAACGCGGAGGAACAGACCGAATCAATTTAGTGAGTCGTTTTAAAGCTGGAACCGATCCGATTGATTCAGACTCGAGACTTCGATCATTCAGTTCAAGCGATTTACTAGCAAAAAAAAAACAGATAAGAGCAATTAATTTACGAATGTAGACATCGCTTGTAATGATTTTAAAAAGCATGTAGTAATGGGTGAAACAGAGGCTTCCGAAATTCAAACGATTCGTAGCGCTCCAATCGGATCGCGTATCGTAAATCATTTGACTCAGATCGGAACCGCGTTTGCCGCGAATCCTTTGGTTCGCGAATCACTAGTCAGCTCGGTAATAGGAGTTATTTGATTCAGATCGAGAGTTCGGAGCGCGGACCGCGAAATCATTTGCTTCAAATCGGAATTTCGAAACACGGATCGCGAATCATTTAAATTAAATCGAAACTTCGGAAAGGGTTCATAAATCTTGATTAAGATCGGAACTGAATGAATGAATCATTGAATGATTCGCGATCCGCGCTCCGAACTCCCGATTTTAAATGGTGGTTCGCGATTCATTATTCAGGTCGAGAATCGGAGTCATTTGATTCAGTACCAGAGTTCGGAGCGCGAATCATTTGATTCAGGTCGGAATTTTGAAAGACAAATGGCGAATCATTTGAATTATCAGATATTCGTAGCGGGTTTTGCGAATCTTTTGATTCAGATCGGAACTTTGTGCGGTTCGCGAATTGAATGATTCGCGATTCGCGATCCGCGCTCCGAACTCCCGATCTGAAATGATGGTTCGCGGTTCATTATTCAGTTCGGGAATCGGAGTCATTTGATTCAGATAGAGAGTTCGAAGCGCGGACCTCGAATCATTTGAATCATTTGAATTATCAGATCTTCGGAGCTGCTTTTGCGAATCTTTTTATTCAGATCGGAACTGCGGTTCGTGATCCGCGGTCAACTCCTGATCTGAAATGATGGTTCGCGATTCAGGTCGGGAATCGGAGTCATTTGATTCAGTGCCTGAGTTCGGATTCAGCTCGGAACTTTGAAAGAAAGATGGCGAATCATTTGAACGATCAAATATCCGTCGTGGCTTTTGCGAATCTTTTGATTCAGATCGGAATTTTGGTGCGGTTCGCGAATTGAATGATTCGTGATGTGCGGTCAACTCCCGATCTGAAATGATGGTGCGCGATTTATTATTCAGGTCGGCAATCGGAGTCATTTGATTCAGATCGAAACTTCGAAACGGATAGCGATTCATTTGAATTATCGGATCTTCGGAGCGGGGTTTGAGAATCTTTTGATTTAGATCGGAACTTTGGTGCGGTTCGCGAGTTAAATGATTCGCGATCCGCGCTCCGAACTCCCGACCTGAAATGATGGTTCGCGATTCATTATTCAGGTCGGGAATCTGAGTAATTTGATTCAGATCGGGTATTCGGAGCGCGGGCCGCGAATCATTTGTTTTAGATCGGAACTTCAGCACGGATTCGTCAATCTTTTGATTCGGATCAGCGGGTTCGTGAATCATATTGCAAATGGAATGATTCGCTTTCTTATTAAACAATAAAAACATGAAACCATCCAGGCAGTACAGTTATAAAAACAAAACAATGAAAAAAAAAAGAAAATACAAAGCAAATTAAGTCTTATGTTATTATAGTAAAAGTGTAATAACCATGTTTTTATTGAATTAATCTTTTTTTTTTTTTTTTTTTTTTTTTTTTTTTTTTTGGTATAACCACAGTTTTATGATGAATGCCATGGTTAAATTATGGTTATTGTAGAAAAACCATGGTTAATTTTCATGTGGGATGTGTTGTGTTTCATATGAGAAGGAGTCCAAAAAAAAGGGGGCCCTATTTTTGCATGCAAATATATATTTTTAAACGAATTATTTTATTTGTGTAAAATATTTTATTTTTGTGCCACTGCTTTGGCAAAGTATCTGTCAAATGAACTAAAATCGAAAGCACAATATGACTCTGCTCACACGATGAGTTCATGTTTTAGAGTATCAGAAGAGGGGTGAGTCAGGTCATCAACTTTTTTCTTTGTTCAATTTGCACAATGAACATGGGTTAATTTATAGCTCTTATTTTTGAACTCTCTAAGTGCACCAGATTAATGAATTTAACTTTAAAATATATCAGATTTTCTCCTGGGGGGTCCCCCGACCTCCCTAGAAGGATCCAGGTTCACCCATCTGTGTCTAACAAAATCTTGCGTAATTATGATGTGAGCTCCCATCCACCACTACTAGCCCCTGATGTTTTGTCACCAGCCCCAGATGTTTTCAAATCCTAGAAATGCCCCTGGCTACCATCTTCAAAATAACTTCTTTTGTGTTCAACAGAGGAAAGAAACTCATACAGGTTTAAAACAACTTGGGGGAGAGTAAATGATGAAAGCACCGTGTGTTTTGACATGACGAAAATGAAGATGATGCTGGGCGAGCAGAGGCCCGTGAGGCATCATGCAAAGTCACTGATCAAAAATCACCTGAAGCATGTGAGAAACGTTCCTGGGAAACACAAGCAGCCAAACGCAGGAACTCTGCGACACATTCTGAACATTCTCAGATCGCCATGACAACCTGGAGGAACAGGACGGACAGGTTTGAGTTCTGTTCCCATGCCGACTGGGAATGATGGGATACGCCCCGCTCGCTCTCACTCTCTATCCGACTATGCTGGAAATTATCATCTCGTTTGAACTGACTCTATGTAATTAATGATTCACTTATTCGTTTTATTCTTTGATTCTGTTTCAAGACAATATATACTTGATTTCTCTCTCTCTATGACCCAGGACCACAAAACCAGTCTTATAGCACAGGTATATTTGTAGCAATAGCCAAAAAATATATTGCTTGGGTCAAAATTATACATTTTGCTTTTATGCCAAAAATCATTAGAATATTAAGTAAAGATCATGTTCCATGAAGATATTTTGTAAATTTCCTACCGTAAATATATCAAATTAATTTTTGATTAATAATATGCATTGCTAAAAACTTAATTTGGACAAATATATTATTTATTTGTCCAAATTAAGTTTTTAGCAATGCATATTATTAATCAAAAATTAATTTGATATATTTACATTTTTAGTTTTCTTTTGTGATGTTTAATGATATTTATTAAAAGTATATTGTTTATACATATATATATATATATATGTATAAACAATATACTTTTAATAAATATCATTAAACATCACAAAAGAAAACTAAAAATGTCAGTGACAATCCAAATGAATTATAGCCAAAATTAATTGATATCAAACAATAAAACATCAATTATTAAATATTTATTAAACTTCATAAACATATATATAGCACTAAATGTAAATTTGTATAATTTAAGTTTTCATAATATAATACTTATATATATAACTTAAACCTTTATAATTAAAACATTTTAACGTCTACATGATTAATAAAGCACTACATGGCAAATTTAGTAATTTATAATAATAAATTATTTAATAATTCATAAAACAAAACACATTTTAGAGATAATTTGCACTACCAATTGTATAAACTAATATTGACTGTCTGTTTATTACATATTAAACATCTAAACATACGGAATTAAAACACTTGATTACAACTTGTTTAATATAGATTAAATCAAATGCCAAATATTAAGATATTACATTAAATTAAATTAATTATACATAAATATTTAATGTATAAATATAGATACATGTGTGTGTTTGCATGAACATTTACATATAATTAAATATAAATTTTATACATTATATTTTTGTACTTTAGTTTTATGTAACGTTTATATTTCTAAATATTATATTAAATATATTACAATCCTGATATCACTTATTTAATATTGACAAAATGCTGTATAATATTGTTTAGATATTACATTATTACATACTAAAAATTATTTACTTAAAAATAAGTTTATTAAACATTTATATGTAACATACAGTGAGAGACATTATTCAAATTAAAGTCCACTGCAGGTCTTTACATACACAAGAGGAAAAAAAATCTAAACACTGTTTATTAATTACTGTAAAGGTTTATGCAAATATTACCACAATAAATCTGGCTCATGATTCCTGAACGAGACTCAAGTTCACCATGACAGCAAATATTTGGGTTTCATTCATTTTAACAGAGAACAGAGTGAGTAACACTGAGGGTGTGTGTGTGTGTGCACCTGTTTCTGAGTGGGCGGGGTCACGGGGTGGTTCAGGTGCGGGGCCATTTTCTTCTCAGTTTCTCTGAATCAGTGATCGGACTGGAGCTCACACACAGTCAGCTGCTGCTGAAACACTGAAATCATGAAATCCCGCTGATCGAAATCACTGCGGATACAATCACTCTCATTGACAACCATGAAGAAATCATCGCTCAATTTCCTGAGTCGGAAGAATCAATCTCTATTCGACACCAATGTGGAATACAAGGACATGGGTAAGAGACATTCTTTCTCGTGCAGTTTAAACAGATCTGAGAACAGTTTAAAGCGTTCTTCGCACGACCTTTACACCTGTCACACTTCAGCGCGAAACACTTTCTTAAAGACACGAATAATATTAAAACAGACTCTGGAATAGTTTGTTTTTGAAAATACGTTAGTAGCAAAAACGTGCTTATTTTCTGACAGAACAACCGCAAAATTGTAAACAAATATCTCGGCTTGTGATCCGGAGGTCCGTGACCTGACAAATACGTGTCCGATTACACTGACAGAAAAAGACGACTATGTTTATCATGGTAATGCTATGTTTCTTTGGACATATACCATGTTAGTACCATGTTTTTGGACATGTACATTGAAAGTACAGCGGTTTTGGATATGTACAATGGCGATACCATGTTTTTATACTTACAAAAATAGTACTACCACTGTATTTTGGACATGTACCGCTGCATTACCATGTTTTTGCGCTTATAACATGATACTACCATGGTTTTGGACATTTACCATGGTACTACACTGGTTTTGGATATGTAAAACAATGGTAATGCCATGTTTTTGTACTTACAAAAATGCTACCACCATTGTATTTTGGACATGTAACACTGTAGTACCATGTTTTTTGTACTAAAGTAGTTTTGGATATGTAAAACAATGGTAATACCATGTTTTTGTACATACAAAAATGCTACTACCATTGTATTTTGGTTTTCATGTAATACCATGGTACATGAGTTTGTTTTACCAATAGTATATTTAAAAATACCATGGTGTTACTGAATTTTTTAACTACCATCTGAAACACTTTCATTTTTATTTTAAATCAGGCTCAAAGCACATACTAATACTTGCATTTTTACTTGTTCGACGTTTGTTGTGACGGAAGTTCACATACTTTAAAAACACTGTGACGTCCGCTATCATAATTTAGTTCAAACTTCCTGTTTGTAATGATTGACGACAATGAGGGCAGCAGAATCTCTGGTAATTGCATCATTAACACATTTAAAGCTGTTACTGAGCAAACACAGATAACTGAACCAGATTATGAGACTGTAGATCATATACTTGAAGAAAAAAAAAAGGTCCTTGGTTCAAATCCTGATTAAACTGATGCACACTGTTTTGGACTCTTAAAATTAATGCAGTGACATTAGAAAAGAAACGTCAGACTGGAAATGCACTTTTATGCTTCATAAATGAATAACAATGGGAGTTTGCGTTTAGTAAAAGTTATTGTTGGCTTTTCAAAGAATGTGGGACATGACAAACCAAACACTGACCTTTGACCTGTCGTGAAGCCTTTATGATGCATATGAACGTGCTGTTCTGTTGTTTTGGTGGTCACATGGTCTTGAGCAGTGGCTTTGAACAACACAGGCTGCTAGTTAAACCAAGTTAACTAGGTAAATAACATGGCTGCTTTGTTTTTTTTAGGTAAAGTGGAGCTGGTGTTGGACTCGGCTGCCATCCCAGAGTCTGGAACAGCCAAAGTGCGCTCGCGTCCGACTGTCAAACACTTTGCGGTAAGTCCCAAAACACGCTGATCACATGACCAGACTTCTCTTGTAAGATGTTCCCTAACTTAGTAGTAAAGTGGATATTCTATAGTAATAAAATAGTAATTTTTTTAGGTCACTTACAAAATATTACTATGTTTTTTGCACATGTATTATGGTAACATTATTGGCTCCAAGCTACATTGTACATATACAATACAGTAATGTTTTTACTAACACAAATGTTCAAAAATACAGGCCTAGACCATGGCACATGTCCAAAAACAGGCTAAAACCATGGTACATGCATGAAAAACAAGGATAAAACCATGGTGCATGTCCAAAAACAGGATAAAACCATGGTGCATGTCCAAAAAAAAAGATAAAACCATGTTATATGTATTAAAAATTTGGCTAAAACCATGGTATGTCCAAAAAACAAGGCTAAAACGTGGTGCATGTCCAAAAACAGGGTAATACCATGGTACATGTATGAAAAATTTGGCTACAACCATGGTACATGTCCAAAAAACAAGGTCAAACCATGGTTCACTTTTGTAAATGATCACTGTACAAAAGTCCCACCGTGTAAGAGTAAACAAATTTTTAGTGCTGGGTCACTTACAAAATATTTACCATAGTATTACCATGTTTTTTGGACATGTACTATGATACTACCCTTGGCTTGAAGGGACTTTTAAAATACATAATACAATAATGGTTTTGCTAACAGGCTAAAACCATGGCGCATGTCCAAAAACAGGGTAAAAACATGATATATGTCCACAATATATGTTAAAACCATGGTACACATTTGTAAATTAACACTGTACCACTGCACTTTGACACGTACCATGGTAATACTGTGTTTTTGGACATGCTACCTTGGTATTATGTTGTTTTTGTACATGTATAGTAGTAGTGCCACTTTTTTTCTAAATGCACTATGGTAATACCATGCTATCTTTAAGTACCTTGGAGTACTATGTAAATAAAGTGGTACATGAAAATGGCAATCGAATATACTGTCGTTATATATCAATTACGACACACAACGTGAATGCGTTTTAGTGCGTCGCCACTGTACGTTTCGCATTTAATTGTTTCATTGATAATAGAAGTCTTGAGAGAAATGTGCTGAAATCGTCCTGTACACAGTGCTAAAGACACACCTTTAGCTTCAGGACAAACACACCCTCAGCATATAAACACACTTTCACTCTGACAGAACAAAGCGCACTCACTCACATCATCAGTTTTGTGTTTTTATCACCTTGGAGATCCTGACATCACAGCAAACACAATTAAATCAGTAATTGACAGCCCGAGCGTGTTCGGACCAGAGCGATTCATTCGGTTACCTCATGACATCAGGATCCTGATGATTCAGATGTTCCTCTGGTTCCTCCATACTGAGGTTAGACATCGCACAGATGTGGGTTTGTGTTGGCCGAGTTTTCCAAACCTGCGGGTGGTGTTTTGAATACACACGTTTTGTTTGTGTACAGACGAGATCAGGCAGATGTTTGCTGAGGCGTTATTATGGGTCATACTAAGGGTTAGTATTAAACTTTTAGGGTTAAGGGGTTAAAGTTGCATGATTTTCAACTTATGAATGATAAAACAAATGAAAAAACATGGTTTCTTTTGACTTTTGGCCTTTGAACAACCACAGCAGTGACTTTTGCATGAGCAAACACCACTCCCATTTTCATGCAAGTCACTTTGGATAAATGCATCTGGCAAACTTCTAAATGTAGAGTAACTATACTAATAGTAAAACAAAACAATCACAATGTTAAGATACTATGTTAGGTCTTATTTCCTTGTGAGGACGTCCACACCTGAAGGTTTGGTCAGGTTGTGTTATTTTTCTGGAGTGATGATTTCATGAAGACAGTAAAACCTGAAACACAAACACATGTTTAAGGGGTGTGTCTCTTTTGCATGTCAGTGAACTGAAAGAACAAGAATAAAAGAGAAGCAATTTTATAGTAATCCAACTGAAGCTGTCTACAAGAAAAGACTGTCTAACTATTTCTAGATTGTCATCAGACAGAGGTTAGGCTTCATTTTGCAGAGAAATGACATTTGGTTTAGCAACTTGAACATTCCCATAACGTTTCATAACAATCATTCACATTATTGGGTGTTGGTGAGGAGTGTCCAAGAATCTGCCTCACCTAATTTACAGAAACACATCTGGAACATTATCTCACCCTATTCATACCACGTGTAAGTATGAAATCTGGATGGGTCCTGCAGTTTCTAAACAGTTCAAGCAGAAATAAAGAGAAAGTTAAGAGAAAGGATCCATATCCTTAAACGTCATAAGCTCTCTGAATAGTTGAAGGAAACTGGTTGGTTTGGTGCCTAGAAATTCAAACTCTGACTCAGTGCCTCCTACAATAAAAGGTGTGTTATTGCTGTAGACTCCCTTACCTTCTGAAAGTCTCCTTTAATTAGGATGTTGCTGACAAATGCTTCTCTTTAAATCCCAGTCGACTGAGAATATGCAAGGCTTTGCAGTTCCAACTCCCAAGGTACCGGTTCTTCCGCCCTTCATTGAGCCCAAGATGAACGGTACAGGTGAGATCACAACTCAACAAACATGATGATCAGGAAAAGCTAACAACTTGCCTTAAACATAAATGTTTAAATGAACCTGTGGTTGATCTCCACTTTGTCTTGTTGTAGGAAGTACCACCAACCTTGCAAATGGAAGGATGCTTTCAGTCCCTGACCTAATCGAGGGGGAAATACTAATACCGCCTCCGCCTAGCTCTGCTCCTCCACCACCTCCATCCTCTGCAGCCCCACCTCCTCCATCATTCGTCCCACCCCAACCACAGTACTTTGCCGAAACGGACTCTTCTTTTGACCATGCACGCCTGCATACCCTTCCAATGGCACCTCGAAAACCGGCATCACTTACCGGTTCTGATTACAGCGCTGATTTGGACCTTGCCTCGCTTAAACCTCCTCCAATGCCTCCTCCTAAACCTCCATCTGAAACTTCTAGTTTCAGAGGTTCCCTCTCTAGCCTAGATGTCCAAGATATTCCAGAATGCCCCAAGTTCACCCCACCGCCACCCCCTATGAAGGCATCACCTGTTCTTGCCAAAGCTCAGAAAACAGCACCTCCAAAACCCGTCCGAATGTCCTCCATACCCAATCTGGACATCCAGTCCCAAACTCCTGTGCAACCCATTGCATCTAACCCAACACCATCTAGCTTCAACCCCCAGAACACCGCCAAACTCTACAACGTGCAGAAGGGTGCACTACTTGTTGCACAGACAGATGGGGACAAAAAAGCCCAGTCCATTTTGCTGCTGGAAGATTCGGCTGGAAACACGGTTGGTGTTGTCAATGGGAACGGTGGGAAAAATACTGGATCTTTCCAACCAGCGGTGGCACCAACAAAACCAGCTCGTCGGAACAGCTCCGCCACTCAGCTACTCGATGACCAGCCAGAAATGGCACAAGCACCAAGTGAACCAGTTAAGTTAGAGCCCAAAATCAATCCTGAGCCTGTAACACCACAAACCATCCCTACTGAGGTGCCAGCACCAATCAGATTCTCACCCAAAATAGAGAAAAGGATACCTGACGTTTGGCCACCAGTGGAGTCCCCTGGCAGGCCTCGCAGGTACAGCCCCAACTTGAACCGGCATCCCAACACACGGGCTGCAGATGGCTCAGTAAAGAAAGAGGCCTCAACCTCACCTTTCGCCTTGCTGATGGCTGCAAAGGAAAGAGAAAAGCAGAGAACTGCTCTGTCCCAACAGAACAGCAACTCGACAGAGCCAGTCAATTCTGTGATCCAACCGAATGTGGAAAAACCAAACTCCTTCACTGTCATTCCTCGAGACCCAACACCGGACAGTCCAAGCGCACAATTAAAATCAACCACAAACACACAACCACTCAAAGTGGACATTCCAGATGCGTCCTACTCAAAGCTGGAGCTAAGCTCAAGCCATCTACGAAGCCCAGTGAACCACTCTGTTAGTGGTCCAGGTGTCCCTGTTGGAGAAGACTTGGTGTTCATTCCTCCACCTCCTGAATTTGCCAACTCGGACTCTGAGGAGGAACCTCCAGTTCCTCCGCCAAGTCACCCCGCTCCTGCTCCCCCTGTAAAAAGTGCCCCTCCACCTGCTAAAACCTTCTTGCCTTCTACACCTGCTCCAATTACCAACAGTGCTCCACCAAGTCACCCCGCTCCTGCTCCCCCTGTAAAAAATGCCCCTCCACCTGCTAAAACCTTCTTGCCTGCTACCCCTGCTCCAATTATCAACAGTGCCCCACCAAGTCACCCCGCTCCTGCTCCCCCTGTGAAAAGTTCCCCTCCTCCTGCTAAAACCTTCTTGCCTGCTACCCCTGCTCCAGTTACCAACAGTGCTCCACCAAGTCACCCGGCTCCTGCTAACCCTGTAAAACCTACCCCTCCACCTTCTAAACCCTTTATCACACCAATCACCATTGGCCACCCTCCTCCTGTTTCTCCAACCGCCAAACCCTCCGTACCTGCGACACCTCCTCCTGTCACCAATGGCGCCCCCATTTCCCCCAAACCTAAACCACCCAGCTTTCCTCCCAAGGCTCCAGTGCTTCCCCCAAATATACAGTTCCAATCCAAACCACCCGTTCAGACTAAACCCACTCAACCCCCTGCACAAGTGGCTCCATCTGTTTCCGCTAGCCAGGCGACACTTCTCAGTATCCTGCAGAAGAAGATGCTAGAGATGGACCCTAAGTTCTCAGCTGTCAAGGAGGCGGAGACCAACGGAGATGACTGGAACTCTCCACTGTCTGATGACGAGGCCACGTCGCCCCCTGCCACATACAAACCGGCTATGGCTATGACAAACCGGAGTGCCACCTTGCCGTCACAAACTCGTGGACTGGACATGAAGGAGCTGGAAACCAAAGCGGCCAGAAAAGCTCAAAGTTTGGCCACTACGGCTAAAACCCAGAACAGGTAAACTAAAAGTGAACACCAGCATGGCATTCACAATCTATTTTACTTCTGTAATGTGTATTTTGACTGAAAAATTACATTAGATGAGGAAAAGAGTCCATGGGGAAAAGAAAATACTCACATTGTGAGGTATAAAGCAGTGTTGTCCGTGGGTTGAAGCGACCCCAATGACGTAATATTTAACCACTGGAATGGTGTATTTTACCCCCCAGGATGCGATTTTTAATGGGGACCCCCCTCAAAATGCATTTGGTCTACTTTTGGGCTAGTTTTGAGTAGCAATTGGGCAGGTTTTTTTTTGTGAAAACCTGGCAACCCTGGTATAAAGGCACAATTGGCAGTTCCAACTAAAGTCTTTTTTACTTTGTGGCGGAAACAAGATTCCATAGGAGATTTGGTGACATCAGATTAATGTACAGAAAAATTATGTAACATTTTTTGAGTACGCACAGAATCATTCAGTCATCACAATCAACGCCTCCCTCATAGCACATGCACATAGCTGAGATGAATCATCAGGAAGATAAATAGACTGTCTCTGATACCGCAATAATACTCAACGGTTGTTTCCATGACATTTATGATTAAGCCAGTTTTTGTTTAGAAGCTTAAACACAACAACCTACAGTGTAGACGTACCTAACAGGTTTCAATCCAGCCAATGCCTAAAAAAACACTTTCGTAATATTGAGAAACTACTGGCTGAAGTGGAATCTTGAAGTTCTAATACTTCTTGCTTTTATAACTTTGAAAAAGCACTTTCTTGTGAATAATTGGACTCTTTTTTATCTTTCAGTAATGGACCATCAAACAAACAGCAGTTTGGAATGACATTCACCGTGAGACCAGGAGCCAAACAACCGATAACACCTGTTATCAAAGATGGTTCATCCTGATCCAGAGAACATTCCTAACTGGAATAACCCCTTACTTGTACATATGCACCTACCTGAAAGACACTTAACGTTTTGCACCTGGTCTGGAGCTTTGCTAAAGTATTACTCTAACTTTCTACCTGGACGCTTCTTCAGCTGTCAGTATGTTCAGGTTGTGCCAAACTCTTACAACCACAGCTTTATCACGGACTTTCTAAAGCTGCTAAAAAATCAATCAATGGACCAACTGTGCCTGTATATGGAGCTAACTTTTAATTTAATTCCTTTAAATCATTTGCTTATTCAAGTTTCTAATCAGTTGTTTAATCAGGTTAAAAATTAAGAACACAAGTTCTTAATTGTGATGTCTACATAATATTTTTGAATTTCTTTAATCATTAATGTACAAAATTAATCTATAGCTCTCTGTATGAGAGCTGCTTTCGAATGGTGCTGGACTTTTTTTCCAGGTCAAAACATAATGTATTTTTATGAACTTATTGAAAAAAAAAAAAAAAAAAAAAAAAAGTATAAAATAAGTCTTAAAATTTGATCAAGATGCTGTTATATATGGTTTCAAAGCCGATGGTTCTTCGAAATGAAGAAAAATCTTTTATCTTTTGCTGCTTTTCATAGTTTTTTTTTTTTTTATCTTAAGCAAGAATCAAAGAAGAACGTTTTTTGATGAAGATCATCTTTAAAAGTGCCTTTTGAAGAAATAAGCTAGCATCTGCTACAAACATGAGATGTTTTTCTTGGAATCTCACACATCTCCACCGTTTTAATTGTGTGATATATGTCAGAGACAATCACAATAGGTCAATAATTGTGCTTTAGTAATCTGCAAACGTATTTGTACAACTGTTTATAAATTATTTTGGATATTTTACCCTTTGTTACCCCTGAAATAATAAAAATATGCAAGAGCATAAATATACACATGACAGAAACTTTATTAAACAGTGAAATGTGAAATATGTTTGTTTGGCCAAATATGAGAAGAAAACAGCATTCATGCCCATTTCTGTTACTAAAATGCACTTGAATTTGGATCTTACTATGATTATGCGTCAAACTCATGAAACATAATTTGATGGTGACGGAACAACAGAAATGGGGATGAATTGGAGGTTGATGTGGTTTCCCATGATGCTCTAGGGTGCAGACGTTTGGCCCACGCTGTGGTGCAGCACCTGATGGTCCCAGCCCACGGTGGTCAACACGCCCGACCCGCCCGGGACCCAACACACGCCACGCACGAAATCCTGGTGCCGCCGGTCCCTGAAACTAAATACGGACCATCATTTTATACAACATTCAATTTAATATAATTATTAAATACCAGAAATATTTATTCAAATGATATAACATACAATTAGTTACATAATATGGAATTATTTATTTATTTATTTATTTATATATATATATATATATATATATATACACACACACACTTTTTTTTAGCCATTTTTGTTTTTAATATATTTTTTAAATTCTTTATTTTTTAATATTACATTCTTTCAGTATGATTCATTTGATATAATTTTCAAATATTATAATTATATAAATAAAAATATGTATTATTTCTAATTAAACTTTTTACACATTCAATCATTGTATTACATGTGTGTTTTTAGTATTTAATTGTTTAAAGTTAAATCCACTATATGTAATAAAATATTTAAGCCACAAAATCTATTTGATGATTGTCAGTTTCATGTACTTTGGGGTGTGTGGATTTCCCGTCCTCTCATTGGACGATGCCAGACAGTCAATGAGGAGAGAGGCCTGTGTCAATACTCACATTTCTCTGAGTTCTGCAGTAACCACGGCAACGGAGCAGTCATCACTGATAGAGGCCAGCAGGGGTGAACTGCAGGTGACAGCCCATAATAACCACCAGTCATTATCCAGCACACGGCGTACTTTACAATATGCCGTACTTTACACTTAAACATTTAAAGGCCCTGCAGTTTTTTCTTCCGTACCTGTCAGAGGAAAACGTCAGTCTGGAGACCTGACGGCTGTGAGCGTTTATCGTCCGCACACCATCTGACGTCTGCAGATCCCTCACAGTCACTCGACCCAGTTCGTCACCTGACACCAAACACATGTCAACATCAGCAGAGCATCATGGGACAGAGCAGTGCATTGTGGGATATGAGGACGTACCGTATGCGATGGTGCTGCTCTGATGAGGGTGCCAGACGACGGCTGTGGGACTGCAACTGGGAGAGACTACGTCTAAATGAGATTGACAGGAAGTTAGACTGAAAGCTTAAAGTTAATGATTACGGTTGAGTTTGTGTGTTTGTACCTAGGCGAGAGGCAGGTTTGGGTTTTCGTCGGTCCCACAGCAGCAGCCGTCCGTCCTGCAGAGTGTGAGATGGTTACAAACTCAAACACACGTGCATATACAAGTGTGTGTATGTGTGTGTGATGACACTGACCTGAGCACATGACAGGAAGAGAGACTCGTCCACAGGAGAACACGACACACTGCTGACAGGCTGAGAGTGAGCTGAGACACATACATACACACATATTAATATTCATAATAAATATAATAAATGAATATTCAAAATACATGGTTATTTTACACACAACTACAATTAACTATTAAAAAAAATAATAATAATAATATATTTCTACAAAACACATTTTTATTAACAATATATATTTTAACTAAAGTGCAAACAATTAATATTAGTATTTTTCAGTGATTATTAAAATTAGGTAATACTCCAAGAATATATTTATACATTTACATATATATGAATAATTAATAAACGTGACCCTGGACCACAAAAACAGTCATAAGAGTCAAGTGATTTATTTTTTTTGGTTAGAACAGGACAATATTTGGCCAAGATACAACTATTTAAAAATCTGGAATCTGAGGGTGAAAAAAAATCTAAATATTGAGAAAATCACCTTTAAAGTTGGCCAAATGAAGTTCTTAGCAATGCATATTACTAATCAAAAATTAAGTTTTTATATATTTACAGTAGAAAACTTATAAAATATCTTCATGGAACATTTTGACCCATACAGTGTATTTTTGGCTATTGCTACAAATATAACCGTGTGACTTATGACTGTCTTTGTGGTCCAGGATCACAAAAAATAAAATTTGAGACAATGCTCCAAGAACACATATTTACATATATTTAATAATTATATACAGCCTATATCTCATAAAATCACATGAATATTAGTCATTATTAAAATATCTGAACATGTTCTAAGAGTATATATTCACATATTTAAAAAAAATCATTTTTCACATAAATCACATTTTAATATAATTAATTATATTTAAAAAATCTTCTAAGAATATACAACAATATATACCATTTAAATAAATTACATATTAATAGCATTAATTATCAAAAGTACAGACAGACAGACAGGGATAAGTTCTTATTTTATTATTAAACTATATGTAAATATATATATATATATATATATATAAACAATGTTAAAAAAAATATATTTAAGAATATGCATGAATATGCATGAACTTTTGACCAGTGAAAATACTGACCTTTGACCATTTCAAATTAGATTTGAATGTAACTATTTCTTAGTAAAGCTCAACTCATCAGTCTTTCATCACAATCTGGTTTTCGGAAGTGTTTTTCATTCTGTTTCTCCCAAACACATTGAAGAAAATTCTTCAATCCTGAGTTCATGAACCAAACCAACCTGATCCACATGAATCACATCATTTGACTCACAGCCAACAATCAATTCAAGACAAAGAGCACATTACATCTCACGAAGATAAATAATTATACTGCATTCATAAATGTGTCGAGGTCTATTCTAATAATGACAGAATCCAAAGTGACATCACTTCCTGTCTGCTCACCGTTATAGGAGCTGATGACGGTCTCCTGGTTCAGATCCCACACTTTGATCCTGTAATGAGAAGGAGAGAGAGATTGAGTGCATTAAGATCATGACGAGGCTAATTCAGACCCACAGTGCCACCTGCTGACCTGCAGTCCACACTACAGCTGACGGCGTGACGTTTGTTAGCGCTCACACTCACGGCCGTCACCACGTCATCGTGCTCGTGACGAGTGAAGCGGTTCAGCAGGAGACGCTCGTCCTCCGCCAGCTCCCACAGCTCCACCGAACCTGACCGACACACACAAAAAACCTACGTCAGGGCATTCAGATGGGACTTCAGAAAATACCATGTTACATGATCAAAAACCATGATATAAAACCATTAGAGAACCTCAAAAACATAGTAATACTATGGTAAATGTAAAAAAAAAAATCTGAAATAACACAATACTATGGTTGAACATGTCCAAAAAGTATTTCCATAGTAACTGCTCATTAAAAATTTCAGCTAATGTCATCAAACTAGTGAGTTAAGCCAGTAGTAGTACTGACAGTGTCGTGTAAACATGACTGAAGACGCGAAAAGCGGAGGAACGGACAAACTGAATCAATTGAGTGAGTCATTTACACTGGAACCGCTCCGATTCATTCAAACTCGTGCCTTCAGTCATTCAGTTCAAACGATTCACTAGCAAAAAACAGATCAAAACAGCCATTCATTTTCAAATTTCGACATCGCTTGTAATAATTTTATAAAGTACGTATAGTGATGGGCGAAACATGAGCTTTTCGAAACTCAGAATCAACATTCAGTCGCAAAATGATTCACTGTTTCGAAGCGCTTCATTCGGATCGCGTCCCGCGAATCATTTGATTCAGATCGGAAATTCAGAACGGTTCGCGAATCGTTTCGGAAATCGAATAATTCGCTATCCGCGCTCAGAAATCAAGATTTGAAATAATGATTCGCGAATCATTATTTAGGTAGGACTTCGGTGCATGGGTCGCGAATGTTTACAGCGGGATCGCGAATCATTTCAGGAATTGAATGATTCGCGATCCGCGCTCCGATGCCTGGTCTGAAATTATGGTTCGCGAATCATTTGATTAAGATCGGAACTTTGGAACGGATTCGCGAATCGTTACGGGAATTGAATGATTCGCTGTCAGCGCTCCGATGCCTGATCTGAAACGATTATTCGCGAATCATTTGATTTAGATCGGATGTTCGGAGCGCGAATCGCGATTCATTTAATTCAGATCGAGACGGGGTTCACGAATATTTTTTTTTTTTAAACAGCAGAACACATCAATCCATTAAGGAAGCACAGCTATAAAAACAAAACAAAGACAAAAGGAATAAAGCACACACAAATACAAATTCACAAATTAATTGTGTTTACCATTTTTTGTTGTCCTTGTTTGTATGTTTGTTTTTAATGGTTAATTTGTAAAAAGGATGCGTTGCCAGATTTTTAAAAATTGCTAAAATGTGCTAAAATATTGTTAAACACACCATATCACTATGATATATGTCCATAAACACACAGTAATATCATGGTAATTTATACGTGAGTAAGAGTGTATTTTCATACCCGCATCTGAGGCCAGCAGCAGCGCACGCTCCGAGATCCACTGGGCGTCTGTGACTCCAGCCTCAGTCTGAACGCCCGCCTTACAGAAGCCCTCACTGGGAGCCAGTTTAGGGTCACTGTACACCCACACGGAGCCCTGCCAGCAGCGACCCGACAGACTGGACGCGGCCAACAGCAGCGTGCCATCTACAACACACACAAACACAATCATTACTGCATCTGATAAACTGAGAAATAAAGTATAAAACAATAAAAACAAAAAGTCTTAAAATTAAAAATATAATCAACACCACCTAAATATACATCATAAATACAGAGGAATTTACAGTGAAGAATTGCTGCCATACACATAACTTTTCCCACTTAATTATGTTGTAATAACCAGATTTGTCATTTTAACAACATCTTTTTCTTGATAAAACAGCATCTTTTCTCATAGTAGTGAGATGTTGTTACATCTCATTATTATGAGAATAAAAAATTAATTTTAACAAGATAATTGTCATTTGAACATCTCATTATTACGAGAAAAAATGTTTTAATGAGAAAAAGTTGTTTTAACGACATAACATTTCATTATTATGACATAATCGAGTGGAAAAAATAATGTGTGTGGCAGAAATACTATGCTGTTAGATAAAATGTATCTGAGACATTTATTGGAGCAAAATAAAATAATCAGTGTTAGTGATAATAAAAGTAATTCAAAATAAATCAATATATAAATCAATAATAATTTCTAATATTTCAGGTGAGACAATACAAATAAAAAAGGCATTGTGTTTTTCATGCATTGGTCAATTTTGGGTTATTTGGCTTTCATTAAGTGTTTTTTAGACCTAGTGGAAAGAAAAACATACTTTTAAGTATTTATTGTATTGCACTTTATCTACTTGCATCTGTAGATTTCAATTACAATACATATTTATAAGGGACGTCGTCTTAAAATTAGTTTGCTTCTCCACTTCAGGAGCACATAAACCAAAATTTACAATATTATTCCTATCTATATTCTGAAGGTTTATACTGAGGGATTTGTGAATATCCCATTCGCCCGATTATATTATTGCACTTTATCTGTTTGCATCTGTAGATTTCAAATACATATTTATAAAGGCTCTTTAAAATTAGTTTCAAAAATTCTCAAAATTAGTTTGTTTACGGTTTTATTCCTACCTATATTCTGAAGGTTTTTACTGAAGGATTTGTTCATATACGATACACCCGATTTTATACAACATTTTATTCTTTAAAACTTGGTATTTTTTTTTTAGTATTTTCAGATTTATGGAGTAATAAAAAGGGAAATCCAAACTCTACTAACTCAACAAAACCAAACAAAACATTATAACCATGCTTTATCCATTTATCCATCCAAAATGTTTGCATATTAGTATTTAACAAGACATCGCTTCATTTGTAGATTTACACATCACATTTCAGAAAACCTGCAATACAAAAAACGTTTGCAATTCTTAATGTTAGCAATCAACTGGTTAAGCATGTTTAAGTCTATCAGTTCATTTTTTTACTCTATTCACCTGAGGTGTTTTGCTATGAAGCACTGAATGCACATGTGCATATAATGATGCTCAAACGAGACCTGATGGTTTATTCTGACCTGCTCTGTAATCGACCGCGTCCAGGTGTCTCTCCATACACGCCGGAGCGTTCACCGGAATATTCCAGCAGTTCTCCTTAATCATTATGAGCTCGAATGAGTATTAATATCACACTGAACTCCAGCAAACTCCTGCAATGAATGAACGAGACACACGCGTGTGGCACTTCCGCTTCCAGCGCCGAAAACACTCCAAAATAAAAGCCGAGGACACTTCATAATAAGTGTCACATTCACAAAAATATATACAATGCGATATGTGGTATTATACACATACTAAATAAATTATTAAACGTAACTATTATCTTACGCTTATGATAAAATGCGAACATTTAGCATGTAAGTCCCCGCTAGCTCGTTCGTAGAAAATGAATAGTTTCAAATGTACTGATAAATACTCGCGTTTTTCTCCTCTAGGTGTCGCACTAAAGCCAGTTTTACATGTCAATGCCTCATTCTGACAGGAAAAATGACATACGAGGGGAAATACACTTCAATTCTCTGCTTTCTCTCACATAACGTCTGCGTTCCCGCGAGCAACTTCGCGTTCGCTTAAAAAACTTTTGAGCGGGAACGCAAACCTGATCATGAAAATAACAGTAAGTGGGGTATCACTATAACCGTATCACTATTTTTCAGTGATTTTGTGTGCGAACTAAGTTTTGTCTAGGCAACGCATTGAAATAGGCAATTTTACATTGATTTATTTCTATAGTTTGAATTTCACAACACATTAGACACTCAATATAATGAACTCAATGGTGAACTAAAATGAAGCTCTGGCTTATTACAAAATAAAAATCTGATACATCATGTTCTGTTATTGTGTTGTTAAGATCTTTATTGGTTTGAAAATAAATATGAAGTTAATAAAACACAATATAAACACTTAAAAAAGACTTATTTCAATAAAACAGTAAGCCATTGTCCATCTTTAAATACAAAACGTTCAAGTTGCGTTTATACGTTCACAGTCTGTATGTAATATAATCACAGCGATCCGTGTTGTCTCTCACAAATCTCACAGTGATGTGTAAACACGCTGAAACCTCACTCAGACCACCTCAGACCTGGTCTTTGGTGCGGTATAAGCATCATCTCTCCTGCGGGACGGTTCTGGAGTGTCTTTAGAAGGCATGTGTCCGGTTAGCAGAGCGTTTGCGTTTGTCCTGTTGGGTCATCAGAGAGCTGAGCTCCGGGTCATCATCAGCGGTGAAAGGCTGCAACACCAGTTCCACTAGCCCTAAAACTGACCCCAGGACAGCCAGGACTGACCCCACCAGATACACCTTTAGCAGACCACGGCTCGGCTTCTGACTCAACATCTCTCTGATGAAAGGAACCAATTCTCTTGCCGTCTCCATGATGTCCAGAGATGATCAGGTCTGTTTGGAGAACACTGTTAAGTTGATCGTCAGAGCACATGAAACATATCTGATCAATACGAGTCTGTTTGCTCACCTGCTGAAGTCCAGCTCTGCCTCTTGGCTCTGAGACTGTAATGCCATTATTCGGCCTTTATACAGCCGATCCCGACTGGATCCGCCCACAGAGACATGAGGAACATGATCAGCTGTTGTGAGAGACTCCAGCTGACCTCACACACACACACACGTCCACCACGGTCATTGTGTCTGGATCAGGACAGCTTTTTTTGCTTTATTGAGACTACTGGGTCAGATATTCAGCTCTGTTCTGTTCTATTTTATTCTGAGTTGTAGTGTTAAAGAAATAAAGGCAACATCCCATAATGATACCCTAGCAACCACCAATAACTATTAGTAACAAATATTTAGCTCTGTTCTGTTCTCTGTTATTCTGAGCTGCAGTGTTAAAGAAATAAAGGCAACATCCCATAATGATACCCTAGCAACCACTAATAACACTTAGTAACAACGTAACACTGGGTCACATATTCAGCTCTGCTCTGATCTATTTTATTCTGAGCTGCAGTGTTAAAAAAATAAAGGCAACATCCCATAATATACCCTAGCAACCACCAATAAAACTTAGTAACAATGTAACACCCTAAAAAACATTCACTTCACCCATTCCGATAATACCCTAGCAATCACCTAGAATATCTTTGGAACCACATAGAACATCCTAGCAACTCTCTGGCAACCATCCTCAACACCCTAGTAACCACCAATAATACCCTAGCAATGCTCTGACAACCAGCCAAAACACTTTGATAACAACTTAGAACACCCAGGCCACTGGCAACTACCTATAATACCCTAGCAACTACCTATCAACCACCCATAACTCACTAGCAACTTCCTTTCAACCACCACAATACCTTAGTAATATATAAAAAAACCGTCAGAACACCCTAGCAACCACTCATTATACCCTATGTCTATTGCTTCCTGTGGCCCAGAGCCACCGTAATACCTAGCAACCACCAATAACAGCCTTGCGATGCTCTGTCAACCACCCACAAGACCCTAGCAACAACCTCAAAACATCCCCAGAAACACCTTGCCAACCAGAACATCCTAGCAACTCCCTGGCAACCAAACCCTAGTAATACAGCCAAATAGTAGCACTAGCAAGCATCTGAAACACATTAGCAACACCGTCAATTACCCAGAGCACCTTAGTGACCACATAGAACATCCTATCAACTCTCTGCCAACAATTCACAACACCATAGCAACCACCCACAATATCCGTGAAATGTTGTCAACCACCCAGTCATCATCAACCACCCAAACGGTGTTAATTAGCATGTGGGTTGTGAATATGTGAATGTTTAGCCATGTGAATATAAGTTCAGATGTTTAAAATGTTATGATGGCGTGAATATTAGCAATCACATGAATATTAGCGTGTGTGATTTAAATATGAGTTCAAACATTCAGAACGTCCGGTATGATAGCGTCAACGTGAATATTAGTGTTTGTATGTGAATATGAGTTCAGATGTTAAGAATATTCGTTATGATGGTGTGAATATTAGCAACTGTGAATATTAGCGACTGCTTGAATATTAACGTGTGATGTGAATATGAGTTCAGACATTAAGAACGTTTGTTATAATGGCACGAATATTATCGATTGCGTGAATATTAGCGTGTGATGTGAATATGAGCTCAGATGTTCAGAACGTTAGGTCTGATGGCGTGAATATTAGCGTTCACGTGAATATTAGCATGCGTGAGGTGAATATGAGTTCAGATGTTCAGAACATTAGCTTTGATGGCGTGAATATTAGCAATCGCGTGACACGTGTGTTGTGAATATGGGTTCAGATGTTCAAAACGTAAGCTTTGATGGCTGGAATATTAGAGATTGTGAATATTAGCGTGCGTGAGGTAAATATGAGTTCAGATGTTCAGAACGTTAGCTTTGGTGGCGTGAATATTAGTGATCACATGAATATTATCGTGCGTGAGGTGAATATGAGTTTAGATGTTTAGAACATTAGCTTTGATGGTGTGAATATTAGCAATCGTGAGAATATTAACACGTGTGGTGTGAATATGGGTTCAGACCTTCAGAATGTTTATGATGGCGTGAATAATAGCGCGTATGTGATGTGAATGAGTTTAGACATTCAGAACATTCATTATGATGTCAGCATCTGAATATTAGTGTTTATGTGAATATGAGTTCAGACGTCAAGAACACTTGTTATGATGGTGTGAATATTGGTGATCACATGAATATTAGCGTGATGTGAATACGAGTTCAGACATTCAGAATGTTCGTTATGATGACGTGAATATTAACGATCATGTGAATAGTAATGTGTGTGAATATTAGCGTGTGTGATGTGAATATTAGTGCAGACGTTCAGAACGTTTGTAGTGATTGCGTGAATATTAGCGATCGCGTGAATAGCGCATGTGATGTAAATATGAGTTCGAAGTTTAGAATGTTCGTTATAATGGCCTGAATTTTTGCGATCGTGTCAGTATTAGTCTGTGTGATGTGAATATGAGTCTGAATATAAGTGAAAATAAGTGTCTGATGTGTAAATGAGTTTAGACATTCAGAATGTTCGTTATGAAAGCGTCAATGTGTGTGAATATTAACTTGTGAATATGAGTTAAGATGTTATGATGGGTAAATGCCTAAATATTACCGTGGCGCTCAGAGCATGTGAGTGTGAGTGACTGGAAATTCCAGAGTGAACGGCGACATTAATCGGATTATTTCCAGACGACCAGCAAAACAAGCCATCGTAGTGATTGTGAGACGGGAGTTTCCTGCGGTTCTTAAAGGGACGGCGTATAACAGTACATCTGACCGCACTCACAGCACGTCCGATCAAACACACATTTGTATTCCAGTCACACACTGGAGCGAATCACTGTGATGGCGATTCGTTCCAGAATTATATATTACATGCCCAACTGAACCCAACACATAAAGCAGGTAAAAAATAAACTGCATTAAACATATACATAAATCATGTTTCAGACGTGTGTGAACGTGCAGCACTAGTGGATCAGAGGAGTACACAAGGAGCAGAAGCTCTCAGTGTTCTGCCATACAACACAAACACATTCAGCACACACAAACTTGTGCTGATGAGTGCGTATGTGTGTCTATAGGTGAGTTTATCACTATTTATGAAGGAGTTTAATTATATGTTGTGGCAAAATAAAAAAACGATTCTCACCAGAGAAAGAGACAAACTCAGTCAAATGTCTTTTATAAGTTCATTCTTTGCAAAGAAGGTCAGACAGTCATACAGAAACACAGATTACTACGGAGTGTGACCAAGAAGGGAGGGCTCACTCCAACTTATATCTCTTCCCCAGCCTTCAAGGTTACATCTAACTGGTAACTTTCCACACATAGTAGCTAAGAGTCAGATAACTACATTCTGCTACATCATACTCCCAAGATTCATACCCTTATATAGTCTGCCGTTACAATCTGCATAACTGATATTAATGAAATATTGATGTATGCTCTTTATAATGAACTTTCATTGTAAAACTCTGGAGAGTACAAAATGCCTGTTCTGCCACCATAGCTGTTTGCTGTTTTACAAAACAACATTGACGGTTTTGACGCTATACAAAACCAGCTGCTTAGCTGGTTTTAGCTAGTTTAAGATGGAAATAGCTGTTTTTAGCTGGTCTGGTTTAGTTGGTTTTAGCTGGTTTTAGTTGGTCTCCCAGCCTAGCCAGGCTGGTTTTAGCTGGAAGTAGCTGGTTTTAGTTGGTCTCCCAGCCTGGCCAGGCTGGTTTTAGCTGGAAGTAGCTGGTTTTAGTTGGTCTCCCAGCCTGGCCAGGCTGGTTTTAGCTGGTTTTAGTTGGTCTCCCAGCCTAGCCAGGCTGGTTTTAGCTGGAAGTAGTTGGTTTTAGCTGGTCTCCCAGCCTGGACAGGCTGGTTTTAGCTGGTTTTAGTTGGTCTCCCAGCCTGGCCAGGCTGGTTTTAGCTGGTTTTAGTTGGTCTCCCAGCCTAGCCAGGCTGGTTTTAGCTGGAAGTAGCTGGTTTTAGCTGGTCTCCCAGCCTGGTCAGGCTGGTTTTAGCTGGTTTTAGTTGGTCTCCCAGCCTGGCCAAACTGGTGTCCATTTGACCTATTTACAAATTAATCAGTTTGTTTCACTTACTGACAAGGTTCAATTCAAGGTAAGTTTAGTACCATAATCAGGTGGGCTAGATGATACAGCTTAAATTATTCTAGTTGTTAATTTTAATATATCTGAGAAGAGTCTAAAACAAAATGATTAAAGTGGTTTCACAAATTATATTGCATATTACACAATAATATTGCAATTACACAATTCTGTTGATGGCAGTTGTTGTTTGCCTCCTTCCATTCCCATAAATGGCGGTCTACCAAAGAGAATTTTAAATGGGCTCAGGTTTACCCTGGATCTCTTTCTCATGTACATGAGAACAATTGAGGGAGCACCTTAACCCATACCAGTCCCGTTTCCTCACATTTGGCGAATTAGTTTTTTCTTATAGCATTTTATCATTCGACTGCTCCAACTGAGCTCACTGATCGCTGCAATGTGTTCTCATATCTATCCCTAAAAACTGACCCACTTATTTTATTGCATCATTGGCAAAATGGGTTCCGTTTGTCCGAACAGATTTTTCGTGGGAATTCCCCATCTCAGGACTATTTCAGTCAACAGAGCCTTCGCTACTGCTGCTGCTTGGGACATTTTTGTCCCTTTTGCCACACTGTAAATGTTACAAATGACACATTTTTTACAAAAATTTTCTGCGAATGTTGTGAACCCCTTCGTAAGCCACAATCCTTTCATCTGTGCAACCATTCCCCCTTTCGATGCATGGCATCGTCTTAGCATAATGAGCAAAGAAGTGTCAGGAAAACAAACAGCATTATTCAGTGTACATCCTGATTGTTTCCACTGGTCTTTCTCTGCTCCTAAAGCAAAAGTCTGCATGCTCTGTAAGGAAGAAGAGACATAAAGGTTATTTTCAGATAACAAAGTACACTCTGTTTCTTTTTGCTGTTTAGCCGCCACGGCCTTCACTGCCACGTCTGCTCTGGTGTTTCCTGTGGATACAGAATCTTTGTTTTTTGTGTGTGTTGCACATTTACAAATGGCTTCTAGTAAAGCTTCTAGAGGAGCATGGAGTATTGGGCGCCCATTTGACTTCAAAAATTTTCTGTGTTTCCACAGTGCTCCAAAATCATGCGAAACCCCAAATGCGTAAATTGTGACACATTTTCCTGTCATAAGTTTACACGCCTCTGTTAAGGCCACAAGCTCTGCTGCTTGTGCTGAATAGTTTGATGGCAATGCCCCAGAAGTCACAACACAAATTCGGTCATTACAGCATAGCCCACTTTATTCTGGCCTGTTTGTGGATCTCTGAATGCTGAACCATCCACAAAGAGGACATTTTCGCAATTTTCAAGTGGTGTGTCCAAAAGATCTGGACGTGGCGTACACACTTGATCGAGCGCGGTCAGACAACAATGATGTTCCTCCGTCTGAAGGAGGGTGGCAGGATTCAAGGTTGTGCAGCGTTCGGCATATCAAGCAAGATAATGTGGTATTGCAACCAACGAGCCGTTGATAAGTGCCATGTTTTTTTTTTTGTTTTTTTTTCTTGCAGAACCATGGACACTGCGTGTGGCACCATCAATGTCAGGTCAGAGTACCCTACAAATTCTCTAGACGCCATCACGGCCTTCTCAGCAGACACCAGCGCACTCAGACACCGTGGCAGACCTGCTGCTACTGGATCTAACTTGCTTGAAAAATAGGTCACAGGTCACAGTCTGTCCCCATGATGCTGCAAGAGAACAGAAGTCATAAATCCATTTTTCTCATCCACCATCTGAACAAAAGGTTTAGTTGGTACCGGTAGACCCAAAGTCGGCGCCAGAGATAGTTGAACTTTCATGTTCACAAATGCCTCCTCCGCCTTCTCTGTCCACTCAATCGTGTCACATGACCTCAACCCCTATCCTCTCAGAGGATGCTCAAAAATCGCACAGTTGGGAATAAATGTCCTGCAATAGGAGCACATTCCCAAAAATGACAACATTTGTTTCTTTGTGATTGGGTTTGGTACATCTTTTATGGCTTGTACTCTTTTGTCAGATAGGGATTTACTGTTGGGTGTTATGACATGACACAAAAATGTAACTTGTTGTTTTACAAACTGTAGTTTTGGCTGACCTTGTGGCCCTCCTGAGCCAAATGCTACATGAGGGAGACAGTGTCAGCTATACCTGTAGACTCATCTCAACAACAAAACAACAGGTCTTCCACATATTGAAGCAGAGCAGTTCCAGCCAGGGGCGTCGTTAGGGCTAATCATTCGGGGCTCGAGCCCAGAAAGATTTTTCTCTAGCCCCGAATGTTTTTGTATCGCCCTATGATTTCCGAGGAATTCACGAAATTGTCAAAGTTTGAATGAATTAATCAAAATGGGGCCCTATTTTTGCATGCAAATATATATTTTTAAATGTATTTTAATTTGTGTAATATATTTTTGTAAAGTTATAATTTTGTAATATTACTTTGATATGTTTGCTATTTGCAGTGATTACTATGTACTGTTTTTTCATAGTGTAACAATGTTGTTTTGTGCCACTGCTTTGGCAAAGTATCTGTCAAATGAACTAAAATCAAAAGCATAATATGACTTTGCTCACATGATCAGTTCATGATCTGATGTGTCAGGTCATCAACCTTTTTTCTTTGTTCAATTTGCACACTGAACATGGGTTAACTTATAGCTCTTATTTTTGAACTCTCAAAGTGCACCAGATTAATGAATTTAACTTTAAAATATATCTATTTTTTCCTGGGGGGAACCTGCCTAGAAGGATCCAGGTTCACCCACTTGTGTCTAACAAAATCTTACGTAATTATGATGTGAGCTCCCATCCACCACTACAAGATGATTTGCCACCAGCCCCAGATGTTTTCAAATCCTAAAAACGCCCCTGGATCCAGCTGTCAGGGTCAAAGGTTCAAGGCTACTTTAAAGCGCTTCGTTATCTATCATAGGGGGTGTTTGAAAAACCCTGACTCAAACGTGTACGGCCTTTGCCGTTGAATTCAAATGCAAACTAGTAGCCACTGTTTTTGTCCAGTGGCATGCTAAAACGCCAAGTCTACCACTGAAAAGAATGTTGCATCTTATGGAATTTGTGACAAGATTGTATCCCTTATCTTTTTCACACAGAATATTGAAGTGCGCACTGGAGAATCATTGCATGGCACCATTATGCCCTCTTCCAATAATGCCCCAAATACTGGTTTTATACCCAGTATTGCCTCTGCTTTCATAGGATACTACTGTCGACACAGCCTGTAATCAAATTTTGGAGTGATTACAACTGATTCACATCCCTTGATCAACCCCACATCATATTTGTGTTTTGCCCACAATTTAGGAGGCACCTCTGCCAAAGCAGAGTGTATGTCTGAGGTGCAAATATTTGCCATGCAATGATTTTCTTTTGTGCTTTCATCAATAGGGGTCACAATTCTATTTACTTTAATGTCATACTTGCATTCTGACATAAAAGCCCCTAAACTCTTACTGTGTTTCACACCCCCACCTATCTCACACCAGTCCATTGTGTCAAAAAATTTCTTCACAAATCTCCCTACTTCACACCATGACTGATCCCTGGCCTTGGAAACAGATAAGTGAGACACAGACTCTCCTGCCACTAGATAAAACGGAAGCTGTTTTTCAGTCAGGCTGACTGAAACCACACACACACTTTCTGTCCAAAACATTTTATCACAGCTCAAAGTTTCACTCTTCACTCTTTTTTTCCCCCTACGACATGTGACATGAAATGTAAATTGTCAGGCAGCATAATTTCTGTGTTGTTGCATGTTTCCAGTGTTGGGAAGGTTACTTTGGAAATGTAATAGGTTACAGATTACAAGTTACTTGATTTAAAATGTAATAAGTAGTGTAATTTTTCAGTTACTTTATTAAAGTAATGTAACTTATTACTTTTAATTACTTTGTGATTACTTTTCTAAATTTCTAATATTTTCAACTGTTAATCATTTTGAAACATTTAAACCAGACAGAGTTAACCTTACAGTAGCGTTCAACACTGATTACTGTCAGACTGTCAAAATCCTTTATCACTTGAATTAAGATTATAATAAGTAAGGGATAATATACATCTTTATTTTGTGATAAAGTGACAACTGGCTGAATGTACATTATCTCACTTATTACACAGCTGCTTGATAGATTATTTAGATGTTTCGTGTCAAAATAATTAGACACGAAACACTGATCTGAGTTGAAATATTTGAAGCTTCCATTAAGAAATCAGCTGCTAGAAAACAGTAAGTTCAAACTAGACAATTTAGGGACACAGTGCAGTCATACCACTTACACAACATTTCACCACATAATTAAGGAAGTAGTACTAGTTTGTTAGTTATCTTATAATCCATTACAGTGTACAAAAAAAAAAAGAAAATAAATAAAATAAAATGGCAGCAGCTGCTTTTGTATGAAACAATAGAGCAAGTCCACAATACCAGGATGACAGAATTAAGAAATTGTCCACATAATACTGAATTAAACTTTATTATTACACGGCTCTCTGGAATGCTTGATTCTGATTGGTCAGTTGAGACATTTGCAGGTTCGTTCTTTTCAAATAATAACCGCTCCAAAGTAATAACGCATAGCCGGTACTATACAATAACAATAAAATGTTTCAAATTCATATTCATGTCCAGTTTTTTTTTTCCTTATGTGGCAAGTAGCCGTGTAATAAGCGGGATAGTGTACAGGCAGCCTGTAGTTATCGCGAAATAAGCCCCTTCAGCGTGATACAAGACCCTCCGCTTCGCGTCGGGTCCTGATCACACTGTCGGGGCTTATTTCTGCGATAACTACCGGCTGCCTGTACATTATCCCTTACATATTTTATTAGCTACACAAACGGCAAGAAAAACTATCAAGAATAAAGCACTGACTTAAGTTGCCCCAAATGAGTCTGTGTTATTAACTTTTACCAGTTGTTACCAGGCACAGCCACACAAATTCAGACTTTTTTGGGGGGGGGCTTTTTATGCCTTTTATTGTGATAGGACAGTAGAGAGATGACAGGAAAGAGGGGAGCAGGATCAGCAAATGGGCCTTGAGACGGGAATCGAACTCTGGTCGCCGTGAGTGCAGTTGCGCTATATGTCACTAACCACGAGGCTATTGGCACCGACACCACAAATTTAGACTTAACAGCTCTTACTTACTTTGAGATCATTGCGAGGTTAAATACAGATTTGAAATCATAACAAGAAATTGTTTAATAGCTATGATACTGGGTTTGAAATCAAATGTTGGCATAGTTATGACAGAAAACACTAGCATCTAACAATGGAAAAAACAATCTTAAAAAATAAAGTTTATGCATAAACCCAAATAGGAAATAAAACAGTTATCAAATAAGCATGTGTCCTATTCTGTGTCCTAAACTCCTGAAACACTGGTGTCTCATTTTAGAGCAGTCAATGCAATTTATGAAAGAAGTCAGTTAAATCTGTGGGGGGGGTGAAAAAATTTAGATGTAATCCCCTTTGTAATCACTGGCATTTTTCGAAAGTAACTGTAATTTAATTGCACTTTTTTTCTCAACTGTAACTAATTACAATTACATTTATTTTGTAATTCCATTACGTAATTCCATTACATGTAACTAGTTACTCCCCAACACTGCATGTTTCAGCACCGGGCCTCCCTCAGTTTCACAATTTTAGGGCACGGTGAATTTTTCAAAAATGTAATGCCCTGATGCAGAAGTAGACTCATTTATTTCATTCGTTACCGACGGTTAACATGGCAAGTCACGTGGTCGTAAACAAGATCTTATTGCCCAAGAATGTGCTTACTAAGACAGATTTAGACAGATTTGTGAACAGTATTTGAGAGAAATAGCCTTTTGTGTACATAGAAAAAGTCTTAGATCTTTTGAGAAAATGGGGGCAAAAACAAAAGTGTTGCATTTATAATTTTGGTCGGTGTACATTCTGCTGTGTCATACTCTTGAGTTCATACCTTTATATTTAGGGCCCCGATACCCTTTTCTCACTTCCATAAGCAAATAAGATAAGTAAAATTAATTTTTCTTCCACGGTATATATGTTTGTATGAATGTTCATTTGTGTTTATGAATGTCTGTATAAATGTTCAGGAGTGTCTATATATGTATTTATGAATGTTTGATATGAGACCCCCCCCCCCTCTTCCAGTTGCCGTGGTGATCTGGCAGCAGTGTTTAGGTGTTCAGGTGTGGCACCTCCGTCTGCATGTTGAGTCACTGTCTCACCTCAGACGGGACACACCCGACACACACAGAGCTGAAATCAGTGCCTGCAGGCCAGAAGTTTTAAAACACACACACACACACGTAATGCTTCATCACACACACTCACTGCTTAGCAAACACACACAGGAAGTGCTGCACTCCTTGTTTATCTCATTCACAGATTGTATAAATCTGAACATCCCACTCAAAATTCAGCACAAAGAAGCCTCCAAACTCAGCTAAAGCTGCTGGTTAGTACTGGTTTGTACCACTTCACTACCACAGTACATGAATACAGCGTTCATCTGTCTCATGTATCATAATAATGAATCACGATTACATTCCATCTCTGTTACTTTGAGGATGTGAGTGTGTGTGTGTCTGTGTGTGTGTGTGTGTGCGTGTCGATTCATGTTATGAAGGGTGTGACACTGTGAGGAAGGGTGCAATACACACACACACAAAAACACACACACAAACACACACAGGTGAGCAGCTCCTGAAATAAAAGCCAAACACAGACGGCACACGCTGCATTTGAACACTTCACTTCATTCACACGCTAACGGGTGAGTTCTGCATTTTAGCACGGTAAACTACTGCGTTAAGCCTGATTTAACTGTCATCCAGTTGTGTTTTGAAGACAGCTCAGCTAAAGTTGTGTTTTGTTCGTTTAGATCGATATATTGTCTGGATGAAGACGTGGATTTTTCTTTCATTAGCAGGTTTGTTTTTAATCATACACTTACGAAGACTAAATGTACAATGAATACTATTGTAGTTTTTGTTAATATTTTGAATTTGATTTTACTTTCATATTTTCTGCTTTGGTGTTCATTTTAGTTAAAGTTTTTTGTCGTTTTTAAATTTGTTTATACAGTTTAATTTTTTTTTTTAGTTTTGTCCTTTTTAAATTTGTTTATACAGTTTACATTTTTTATCAGTTTTGTCGTTTTTAAATTTGTTTATACAGTTTAATTTTTATTTTTGTCGTTTTTAAATTTGTTTATACGGTTTAATTTTTATTTTTGTCATTTTTAAATTTGTTTATACAGTTTAATTTTTTATTTTTGTCGTTTTTAAATTTGTTTATACAGTTTTAATTCATTATTAATTTCAATTTTAGGTATTTATGTATAGTTTTAGATATTATGTGACCCTGGATCCCAAAACCAGTCATAAGGGTACAATTTTTGACATTGAGATTTATACATCATCTGATAGCTGAATAAATCAATGAATCTGAGGGTGCAAAAAATCAAAATACTAAGAATATCACCTTTAATGTTGTCCAAATGAAGTTATTAGCTATGTATATTACTAATCAAAAATCAAGTTTTGATGTATTTATGCTAGGAAATTTACAAAATATCTTCATGAAACATGATCTTTACTTAATATCCTTATGATTTATGGAATCAAAGAAAAATCAATAATTTTGACTCATTGTTTTGGGGTCCAGGGTCACAAATAGACATTATATATCAAGGCTAACAACATTAAAATGATCAGTTTTCTCTTTTTAATCTAATGGATTAAAAAAAAAAAAACTTTTTAGAACATTCAAGTACAAATATACACAAATATCTAAAATTATACATAAATACCTAAAACTGAAGATGAATAAAAACTGTATAAACAAATTTAAAAATGACAAAAACAAACAACAAAAAATGTGTACCTCCTACTTAAGACTGGTTTTGTGGTCCAGGGTCACATATGCATTTACAAATGTCTGTTTAAGAATATTATACATGGTAAAATGATGGTTTTGGGCTTGTATCATATTAATAAGTATATACAGTAAATCAATAGTACTGTATTCTTGAAGTCATCTGTAAATTCCATGATACATATATATATATGCTAATCAAAAGTACCATGGTTTTACCATGTTTTGTGAGGTGAATGTGATCATGTTATTGTGTTGATGTTCAGCTCTGTCTGCGGTGTGTACGGGACAGCAAGACTGCTGGCGCGGGGCGTGTTACCCCACGATGGGCGACCTGCTGTTGGGCAGGGAGCGGAGCCTGAGTGCCTCCTCCACATGTGGTCTGATGGGGTCTGAGGTGGTCTGTACTCCACATGGACAGGTGAGACTTGCCTAGCACTGAAAAAGACAAGATTATTTCAGTTAGAAGTGTATCTTGGGTGTTTATGAAAGCTATATGGTTTTGTTTGATGCTAAAAAGGGTTCTTCTGTTTTTACATGCCAAAGAACCACACCCAGAAGAACATGTTCAGATGAAAAACATAAAGGAGATCTTTGTGATGGTTCATTGAGTGTCTCAGACGTTTCCCCTAAAATACACTAAAAAGAGTCAATATTGAGATCTTGTCAAGTCTGAGATCACTGAATTATAACTTGAGACCTTTCATGGTTTCCTGGCAGACATTTTTGAGGCTGATTCATTTGGAGTTGAACATGTTTATTCAGGTTTTCGCTGATGGGTTTTTTTAGGTTCGCACCATCAGCGTGCAATAAAATTACATTATCACACCAACGTAATAATTAACAAACCCAGATTCAGCAGCCTAAGGCGACACTTCTCATACAGAGACATTAGACTGCTGATGCAACATTTTTGTGGTAATTAAACAAATTATATGTATTATTTTTACATAAAATGTTATTAAAGTAATGTGCATAGAATGAGAGAAAACAGATGTTGGAACGTTCTTATGATGTTATTTGTACTTCAAGAACTTTTTGTAACATTTAACGTTCTAATAACGTTTTTGGAATGTTAAAAATAGTATAGTGTATTTTGCGGGAAAATAAAGTCAGTTTAATGTTGTAAGAAACGTTTTATTAACCTTTAAATAATGTTCCAATCACGATAAGAAAATGTTCTTAGAATATTAAAAATAAACATTCAAATAATATTATATTTGAGGTGAAAAATATAGTCAGTAGAATGGTAACCTTTAATATTATAATCACAACAAGAATACTGGACGTTTCAACCTTTTGGAAACATTTCAATACAATGTTCCCACAACGTTTTTTCTAATCTAAATATTGCTGCTGGCATATGTGTTTATTTGTGGAGACATATTTAAGATAAAGTTGATAATTAACACACATGTGAGAGCTTATTTAAATCTTAAGCAACAAAAACACGTTTGGTTAAATTGGCGTTTGTGTAAGATGGTTAAATGTCTAAATCAATCTCTCCTTGTCTCAGTGGAAGATGAAATGTTGTCCGTGTGACTCTCGTAACCCGGCGGCGTATAACGCGCACACGGTCCAGAACGTGATCTCCAGCGCCGGACCCAACCGATGGTGGCAGTCTAAGAAAGGTAAGACATCAAAACATTACACTGAACATAAATTACAACAATAGAGATATCCATGTATGTATATACACAGGAAACACTTAATATAAAAAACAGAGGAATAGAAACAAAATAGAAATAGAAATAAAAAATATCAGTCTATTTTATCTTCGAACTTTCTTATTTACAGTACCAAGTTGTACTGTTTAGAAAATATTCAGTACAAATTTTAACTTTAATACTTTATATTTATTTATATAAAAATAAATGTAAACCACTTAAGAATTCTCCCAAGCAATTTTAATGTGAAATTTGTGTGTTTATTCCAGATGTGAGCCCCGTGACACTGCAGCTGGATTTAGATAGAATGTATCACCTGGAAACCGTCTTGCTCTCTTTTAAGGTATCTGATATCTGTCCCGCTGTCTTTATTTTCTAAAGCGTTGTTTTCTAACGCCTCATTTGCCTTCCCGTAGGGCCCGAGGCCTGATGCTCTGATCGTCGAGAGGTCGAGGGATTACGGTCGCACTTGGCAGCCCGTCCTGTACATGGCCACCGACTGCCCATCCACCTTTCCACAGGTGAGCACGTCGTTCCCTCGTAATTTCGAGGAAACGTACTGCTACACACTGCCATCCACCGCCGACGACCCCTACAGGGACCAGAAGGTATGACCTGCCTTTCACTAACTTTTTTTATGATTAATGTTCTGTGAATAACATTTTAAGAAAGCGTTCTTGGAATATAAAAAAATAACGTCCACATAACGTTGTATTTTCTCCTCAGATTCACTTTTATCCTCTGCGTCAGTTCTCAGACATCAATGTACCGAATGAATACAAAATCGAAGGTGAGTTATTTCGACATTATCAGATGATCTGAGTATTTTCTAAGCGCATGGATGATTGACAGCTTCTTTGCCCCTCAGTGGCGTCCGGGTTCACAGGTCTGCGAGTCAAACTGACTCAGCTGGGTTCGGTTCCCAGCATGCCGGGCCGCAGTCTGAGCAAGTTTTACGCCCTGCGAGAGATGCGGGTGATCGGCTCCTGTTTCTGCCACGGACACGCCAACCGCTGCCTCCCTGACACCAATGGCAACTACCTACCCAACACACAGGTAACACACACACCTCAAATATACACACACGTGCTAAACCCTACAGCTGCTCATAAGTGTGTGTGTGTTTGTACTGTAGGTGGGCGGCGTGTGCGAGTGTCAGCACAACACAGTGGGCGTGAACTGTGAGCGATGTGACGACCTCCATAATGACCTTCCCTGGAGACCCGCGGAGAACGGAAACACACACACCTGCAAACGTATGTCAGCTCACACATGTATAAATAATAAAATACATTAACATGTTTGTGTGTTATTACATATTGTGTTGGCGCCCTCTGCAGGTTGTGAGTGTAATGATCACGCGGATCGCTGTCACTTTGACGAGCAGCGGTACGAGGCGACGGGCCGCACGAGTGGAGGAGTGTGTGACAGCTGCGCTCATCACACCGCCGGACCTAACTGTGAGCGCTGTGCGCCCAACTACTATAGAAACCCTCTGAGTAGCATGAAGAGCCCCGACGCCTGCCTGCGTGAGTAACACAAACACATCAGACACAGACACTTGTTGTGATGGTGCTGATGCTGATGATGGTGTGTGTTCTGCAGGCTGTCTGTGTAACGCCGCTGGCTCTGTGAACGGCGGTCAGTGTGACTCTCAGACGGGAGCGTGTGTGTGTAAAGCCAACGTTGAAGGCGAACGCTGTGACCGATGCAAAGCTGGATACTACAACCTCAACACCAACAACCCGCTCGGCTGCTCTAGTGAGTTACCCTTGACCCCTGACCTTAACCAGGGGAACAGGCTGTTGCAGTTATGCAATATTAAAATAAATTAAACATAAAAGCACTAAACAAATGAAAACTAATTATAAAAAATATAATATAAAATATGAAACTATATAATATTGATATTAGTTCATTATTTAATAAATTATGTAAAAACATCAAATTACATTAAGCAAAAGCAAAATTAATACATATTAAATGATGAAGAATTGATGATAATGATTAAAAGCTGAATTACTAAAAAATAAATTAAATATGGAAGATGAAGTGAATGTGTTTAAACTAAGTGTTTTTCATGTGTGTGTAGAGTGCTCATGTAGTCCAGATGGCTCCATCAGCGATGCGTGTGATCAGCTGACGGGTCAGTGTCAGTGTCGCCCTCATGTGGAGGGTTTGTCATGTGACCGTTGTGCTGCAGGTTACTGGAACCCGTCGTCACCCTATGGCTGCCAGCCGTGTGACTGTGACCCTGTCAACGCCCGCAGCGCCACCTGTGACCAGGTACATCCATGCACACACTATCACATAAATACATGACCACACGACCACACACACCATTACATGGTCACATAATCTCACACACCATCACATGGTCACATAACCACACACACCATCATATGGTCACATGATCTCACACACATCGCATGATCACATGACCACACACACCATCACATGGTCACATGATCTCACACACATCACATGATCACATGACCACACACACCATCACATGGTCACATGATCTCACACACCATCACATGGTCACATGATCTCACACACCATCACATGATCACATGACCACACACACCATCACATGATCACATGATCACATGACCACACATACCATCACATGGTCACATGATCTCACACACCATCACATGATCACATGACCACACACCATCACATGGTCACATGATCTCACAAACCATCACATGGTCACATGACCACACACCATCACATGGTCACATGATCTCACACACCATCACATGATCACATGACTACATGCACCATCACATTGATCACACACCATCATATGGTCACATGATCACACACACCATCACATGATCACATGACCTCACACACCATCACATGATCACACATTAGGTGTGTTCGACTTCATCTATGCCTACAGATGGCGATCAACGAGAGTAGCCCAGAGCAGTCGGGGCGGAGTTGAAAACGGAGGCGTCAAATCGGACACTTTTTACTCTCGTTAGTGAAGCTCTCGCGGTGTTTGCATGCTCTATCACAGAAGAAGTGAATTAAATGTAATATTTATCAAATACACCGACTTTTCAAAAGCATTTTCATGAGCAACAGAAACACGTTTCATGTACTGCTTAATACAGCGCCATCTGAACAAGAATAATGATAAACATAAACATATACTATTTAAATACTAATAAAGTGGGGTTATATCTGCTTTTATCAGTGTTTTGTGAACAAATGTGACTCAATATAACATTGTGACTACAGTAAAACACTTTTATTGTTCTAAAAACAGAGATTTGTCAGCATTATGGGACTTGAGGATGTTAGAATAAACCCAAAACACTCCTGCAGGCGCTCTGAAGAAACTGCGCCGGCTGAGTCAGTCGGCTGCTCTCAAATCGCTATCGTGGTACTTTGATGGCACACGTGACAGTCACGAGGCGTCAGCGCCGCCTCAAGTCGGACAAAATTTCTAACCGGCATGCACTGCTTCAAGTCAGAATTTGATCGAGCTGCGCAGCGCTGCGTTAAGTCGAACACACCTATTATCTTATGGTCACATGATAACACGCACCATTACATAGTCACACAATCACACACACACAATCACATGATCAAACAAACACATCACATGATCACATGACCACACACACCATCACAAGATCACATGACTACACGCACCATCACATGATCTCACACACCATCATATGGTCACATGATCACACCCACCATCACATGATCACATGACCTCACACACCATCACATGATCACACATCATCTTATGGTCACATGATAACACGCACCATTACATAGTCACACAATCACACACACAATCACATGATCAAACACACTTCACATGATTACATGAAAACATCATCACATGTGAGTGTTTCCTGTGGTTTAGCGCACGGGTCAGTGTCAGTGTCGCCACGGAATCGGGGGCCGGACCTGCAGCGGTTGCCCTGACAACACGTATGGAGATCCTCTGATTGGCTGCAGACGTGAGTGTTTCCTACCCACACAAACAAATTATTAATTAATAAACACAATTCAGTTAAGCATAAAGAGTTCATAAAAATATAAATATTATGTATAAATAACAATATTGAATGAATATCACACTGAATTGATAATAAATCAATAATACATCAGCAAATAAATCAATAATATTCATTTATTGTCAGCATGTGACTGCGATCCGTCGGGCACGGAGTCGGGCAGGTGTGACAAACGCACTGGTGCATGTCTTTGTAAACCGGGCATAACGGGTCCCCGATGTGATTCCTGCAGCCGCGGCCACTGCGCCAGTTTCCCAGAATGCCCATCGTGTCCGTCCTGCTTCTTCAGCCTGAACAGCCGTCTGCAAGAGATCACGCTGACGCTGGAGCGCCTCTCAAACTACCTGATCCCATCCACCGGCCGACCGACCTCCAGCGACGCCAGCCGCAGGATCCAGACGCTCATGGACACTCTGAGACGCCTGCAGGAGTCTATGACCGTCCCGCCACAGTCCAGCCACGAGCTCACCGAAGCACTGCAGAGACTCAACCAGATCAGGTACAAATAATGAGACTTTGAGATATAAAGTCATCTTACAAAAGGTAAACTTCTTATATAAAATTAAGCTCCATTTAAACAAACATAACTCACTCGCAGGTCTCAGCTGAACAGTTTCACTGATAATCTGGCATCACAGCGGCGGGACGGTGATATTGACCGCAGTCTGGATAACCTGCAGGCGCTTCTGTTATCTCTGCGCCTCGTATATTTCACCAAGAGAGACGCTTTCCAACAATGCCGCCGGATCCAACAATGCCAGTGCGTGTCCAGCACTCATCTGTATTAGCATCAGATTTGTCAGTATGATCTCTAACGGTAAACTTCTCGTTCTCAGGCACCTTCTACGCCATCCAGAAGTCCTATGAGACATCGACGGATGCCGTTAAGCGAGCCGACGCCGCTAAAGACACACTGAAGAAGTCTGAGGGCCTGCGAGAAAACGCCCTGAGCGGCCTGAAAGACGTGCAGCCCGGAAACACTAAAGACCTGGAGAAACTGAAGAAGGATCTGGCAACCCGGCCCAATCTGACACCCACCGCAAACAAGGTGAGAGAGATTGCATGTGATTGGCTAAACAGAAGTGTTGGTTTTCCAGCAGATGGAGTGAGTAATGTTGTGTTTGTCAGGTGTGTGGCAGTGATCGCGTGGAGCCCTGTACTCCGGAACGCTGCACCGGCGATCTGTGCCCTCCTGACGGAGTGCCCCCATGTGGAGCGGAGGAACCCTGCAATGGGGCACTGCCCAACGCCAACAAGGCTTTCCAGGATGCTGATGAGGTGAAGGCCAAACTACAGGATCTGAACAACAAAATCACACAAGCAGCTGCACAGGTATGACAACACACATTTACAATAGTTACTATTTTGATTTTACAATGATTTTAAACCAAACACACCTTTTGAAACACAGATACAGGAAGCTGAAGATTCAGCCAATAGGGTGAGACTGTCCACAGATGAGCTGGCCAATCAGATCAAGCAGGTGCAAGCTGACGTGGATGAAGACCTGAAGGACACCAAAAACTTCATAAACAATCTCAGGGACTTCCTGTCAGGTGGGTTTTACTTTATTTTAGCATACTGCACACTGTAAACTATGTACTGTAGTTGTTTTAGTGTATGTGAAGCAGTCAGGCAGTCATTCACACTGGAGTTGATTGTTGTTTTGTGTCTCAGAGCCTCATTCAGACCCGGATGAGGTGCAGCGGGTGTGCGAGGCGGTTCTGGATGCTCAGGTTCCTCTGAGTATGGAGAAACTGAAGCAGAAGCTGAAGGAGCTGCAGGATCTGGCGTCTTCACTGCCTGACAGCAGCAAAGTCCTGGAGGACAGCAAAGAGCAGCTGGAGAATGCCAAAAAACTACTGGAGCAGGCTAACAACACACGGTACCCAACACACTACACATGGTACACAACACACTGACAACAGGCAGTCACAAACACGCTGATGACACACGGTACATAAAACATGTTAACAACACACGATAATAACACACACTAACAACACATGCTAACAATACATGATACACAACACATATGCTAACCACATGCGCTAATGACACAAACAATAAGAACACGTGTTAACGACATGCTAACAACGCATGCTAAAAAAACAGTACACAACCCACATGGTAACCACATGTGCTAATGTCATAAATGCTAACAACTCATGCTAACAAGTGCTAACGACACAAACACTAATGACACACTAACAACACATGCTAACAAAACATGGTATACAACACACACGGTAACCACACTCGCTAACGAAACAAACACTAATGACACAAACGCTAACAACACATGTTAACATCACGCTAACAACACATGCTAACAAGTGCTAAAAACACACGCTAACAAAACATGGTATACAACACACATGGTAACCACACTCGCTAACGAAAAAAGTGCTAACAACACGTTAATGATACACCGCACACAACACAAATGGTAACCACATGCGCTAATGACACAAGCGCTAACAACACGTTAACGTCATGCTAACAACACACACTAATGACACATGGTGCACAAAACACATACTAACGACAAATGACATAAACACATTAATGACACACTAACAACACAGGCTAACGACTCATGGAACACAACACACATGGTAACTACACACACTAATGACACAACCGCTAACAACATGTTAACCTCACGCTAACAACACATACCAACAAGCGCTAATGACACAAACACTAATGACATGCTAACAAGTGCTAAAAACACATGCTAACAAAACATGCTATACAACACACATGGTAACGACATGCACAAATGACACAAACGCTAACAACACATTAAGGAATAACAAAACACGGTACGCAACACACATGCTAACCACGATCGCTAACGTCACGTGCTAACAACACGGTACACAACACACATGCTAACCGCATGCGCTAATGACACAAACGACACACGTTAACGACACTCTAATAACATACGGTAACACACGGTAACAACATGCTAACAAACACATCCACACAGTAACAACACATGCTAACAATATACACATGGTAACAAGACACAGTACACAACACACATGCTAATGTGGTACACAGTACATGCTATCAACACACACATACTAACAACACTCGATAACAACACACACGTGGTAACAACACACAGTACACAAACAAATGCTAACGAAATGCTAACACATGGTACATAGTAGATGATACACAACACACATACTAACAACACATGGTGAACAACATGCTAACAACACATGGTAAGGACACGTTAACAGCAAATGTACACACAAGTTAACAACACACACCAACAACACATTCTGACAGCATACGGTACACAACACACACTAACAACATGCTACACAACTCATTTAATATTTTGTCTGGTATTCATTCAGTATTTCTCTAACATTCTTGATCATTGTCGTCTGCAGTGATGCTGCGTTCGGTATCCAGCAGGACGCTGAAAGCATCCTGATGACGATGGACGAGAACGAGGACATTATCAAAGAGCTGGAAGACAAGATCCGTAACAGCACTGATATCGTAGACGACGTCAAGAACAACATCAAACAGGTCAGTCTGAGATCTGAGTGAGAGACCACAGAAACAACCTCCAGACTTGCACTAATGTGACCGATCGCCTGTGTGTTTCAGATAGAGGATACACTGGTGCCCGCCGAGCAGGGGATTGAGGAAGTCACAGGGCTGCTGAAGGACATGCGCCCCCTGGTGGACGGCCTGAAGAAAGATGTGACGACGGGAACAACACTGGCAAACAACGCTCAGGAACAGGCTGATTCAGCTCAGATTGAGGCCGAACAAGCAGCAGAGGTGCGGAAAAACACAACACTTGTGTGTTATAGTTACGGCTGTTGATTAACACTTTAATTTAACGTGATTAATTTTGGAAAAAATACTGTGTTCAAATTAATAATGATTAAAACAAGAAGTTTATATTGTGTTACATTTCAAAGCACAATCAAAGAGCGACACACAATGTTTAATTTAATGATTAATATTTTTAAATGAATCGAATGAGTTAATGATTCAGTGACTCATTCATAAAGACACTTACTTGCTTTGTTTCCAGTGAATCAGCCGTTTGAACAAATCAGTTGAATGAATGATTCAGTGACTTGCTGCCACCTACTGACACTTAGTTTCACTATTAGAGTATTATTTTGTTTTTAATATTTAATCGGATTTATCAATTGTCACATTATGTAATTAATTACACTAAACATTTGAATCACCTGACTGTCCTAATAAGCAATCCATCATGTGTTTCAGGAACTGGAAGCACTGAAGGAGGAGCTTGAGCGGATGAAACGCGCCGTGGCTGCAAACACTGAGGCGGGTGAAGACGCCGTCCGCTTAGAGGCGCTACAGAAGGAGGTGGAGTCTTTGATGACGGACACCAGCGACATCACGCAGGCTCTGAAAGGTACCGCCCACTACACGCCCATCCCATAATGCCCAGCACATACATTCCCAAGCTAACCAGTGGCGTTGTGTTTGTGTTTTTAGATAAGGAGGCGTCCGTTCGTCAGGGAGCAGCAGAGCTGCAACAGAACGCTGTGCGACTGACCGGTCTGGACGCTCAGGTGAAGAAACTCAGAGACGACATCCGCTATAAAGTCACCAGTCTGAGCATATGCCAGGGCTGAGGAGACAACACAAACCATAAATGACACTACCAATAAAGCAACTAATAAAGTGTCTAAATGAAGATTATTATGTGTGTGTGTTGATTTTTACAGTGGAATACTAGCATACTACACAGTCTGCACTGTAGACTGCTTACTAAGTGTGAATCAGTGTGCACACTTAGTAAGTGTGCATCAGTGTTATCATTGACTAAAACTGTTGGAAAAGGGTTTCATTAATTAAAATGACAGCAGCTGACACTAAAGTAATATATATATATATATATATATGTGTGTGTGTGTATATATATAAAATGACAGCAACTGACACTAAAGTAATATATATATATATATATATGTGTATATATATATATATATATATATATACACGTAATTAAAATTACAAATTTAAAAATTATACAAATAAAAGCAAATTTAAATAAAAGTCACTATTAAACCATTTAAAATAGTGCCAGATGGAGATTCAGTGAACATTTTTGAGTGATGATACAAATGAATCACTGAATCATAGTTATGAATCGACTCACTGAATTAGTCATGAATCAAAACGCTGAATCAGTCGTGAAACAACTTGTCAAATCAAATGAGTCAAATAGTGGACCAAATGAGTCGACTCACTGAATCAAGTGAACCGATTAGCTGACTCGACTTAATCGATTCACTGAATCAATAGGATCTGTTCACTAAAAGTCTATAAATAATATTAAAATAAAATAAAAAAATAAATCAAAGCCAAAAAGAAAATAAAAGCACACAGGAATTTGACCTAAAATGTAAATAAAACTGGGCATATATTACGTGTCATATTTTAATGTAATTTTGTGTAAATATCACCAGAGTACTGCACGTTTAGACAAATTTAGTAGGTATCTGGGTATTTTGTGCACAAAAAAATTCCGCATACAAGAGATGATATAGTACAAGTAGTATACAGGCATGTAATTCCAAACATAGCCAACTTTTGAAGGTAAATTGACATTAAAACAGTAAAATGACAGTAAAATGACATTAAAACAGATTAATTTTCCAGGATATTATGTTGGTGTGTAAATAATTTTATTTAGTTTTTTGATACAGACATACAGCAGCGTATTTATGGATTACAGCAGGGCTTTGCTTAAAAAGCCCCTGAAAAACAGATAAAATCATCTTATATGCATATATAAAACATAAATATAGATATAACAACAGCGAGTATGTGTTAAAAATAAGAAAATAAGATTTAAACACAGTCCTCAGCTTAAAAACAGTCAAATCTGCAGCCGTTCACAGTAGAACAGTGGCACATGTGATCCGCCCCTTCCCATGAAGCACCGCCATCAGCCCAAATACGACTATCGTACGTTAATATACAGATGAAAATACAATAAACCAGCCTCATCCTGAATTCCTGAGAGAAATGACATTCTCGATCTCCTCAAAATGACACTTTTGCTAGTGAGACATGAAGATTTGAGATGCAGATGTGTGTGCAATTGGCACTCGTGTGGATGCGACGTGCGACGGATCCCGAGCCGCCCGTGAAAAACACACACTTGATGATCCTACGAGCGCAGGATCTGAGAGGGACACATAAGACAAGACGTCACACACCTTTACTGTAACAAGATGCTCAAAGTGGCCGGCCCAGGCCCTACTCACTTGATTTGACAGACGGCTGTCAATCACATGATTACATCACAGAGCAAACCCCCGTCTGCATGGACTGGCCCTGCTCATCTGTGCAATGTGTCACTCTGTCCGATCTGAAACAAGCAGAGAAAAAAAATATTTTATTTGAAAATATTGATATATTTACAATCAAATGAACTTTTAACTTCACCCATTTACATTCTAATGTTTAATACAGTGAGTAACATAACAGTATAAATGCAATTTCTAAAGCATGTTTAGTTAAATATATATATAACATAAATCTATATATAAAAAACAGATTATCTAGCATTTTTTATTAAGCCATTTAATAACATGCCACATGGAGATTCATTTGAACAAATGAATCACTGAATCACTTATGAATCGACTCACTGAAATAATCATGAATCAACTCACTGAATCAGTCATGAATCGACTCGCTGAATCCAATGAGTCAAATAGTGGATCAAGTGAACTGATTCACTGAGTCAAACCAATTTGTTTAACCAATTAGCTTCACTGAAACAATAGGATCTCTTCACTTAATTAACTCATTCAATTCTTTAAATAAATTGAATCAGTCACTGAATCAAGCGAATGAATTAATTCTTTGGTATTAGTTATAAATCAGTTAATCAGAGTTATGAATCAATTCGCTAAAATGGACAGCTGAATGAATTTAGCTGACCAACAGTATCAGTTTTAACACATATACACTATTTTATCCAGTATTTGATTCTGGCCATGTAGACATTAGCTTTGCACCTGTTGGCGGCGCAGGGCAAGTCCGATTCGGAGCGATACACGTGTTGCCCCGTCTCACAGATGACTAGTGCGTGCATCGGCTCGCTGTTGCAGGCTTTGAGTGGGCCACGCCCCCTGCTGACATCAGCCTGTGGCGACAGGGTCATGTGACTGCACGAGGGGTTCCCATTGGTGTCCAACTCGCTGGGGGGCGGGCCAGAAGACGAGACGTCCAGCACCTGGATGAGTGGGGTCGGGGGCGGGGGTGCAGGGTCAGCGTGTGCCAGCTGGAGCCGCCGCATGTGACTGACCACCACCGTCGCATTAATGACCCGCTAAAACACACACGCACAACGTCATACGGACATCAGGAATCACTCATAAATTGAAGAATATATGATTTGCTCTTTCACTCACCTTCCATTTGGATTTGGCAAAGTTCTTCTGGATCTGCTCACAGACCGAATGAATGATGTTGTCATTGTGCGCCGTGTTTCCACTGATCCTGAACAAACAGACCATTTATTCATTAACCAACTTGTTGATTCATAAATCAGGGTTTCATTATTATGTGTTTCATTCATGACTCTGAATGTAGAACAGTATTGAGATTCTCAGAGATGTGGCTTTGTGTTTCTCACCATGGATGACTGAGCGCTTGCTCGGTGGTGAAGCGTTTACTAGGGTTTTTCTCCAGCATGTGTCTGATGAAGTCCTTCGCTGCAGATATCAAAGGTATAGAGAGTTTAATCACAACTAGATACAAAAGTTTGTCAAGACAAACTTTAAGTTGGCTTGAGAAAATCTGGACCAGAAAGGTTAAAAAGTTTTGAAAAGTTTTAAGTTTGATGGTTTTCAGTCCGAAATAGTTTGAAGTTTAAAGTAGTTTTAAAAGGTTAAAAAGTTTGAATGTTTTGAAGGCAATACAGTCTGTAAGAGATGATAGATAGATATATAGATAGATAGCATATTGCTAACATGTTTTTAGCATGATTAGCAAGTTGCTAGCATGTTTCTAGCATGATTAGCAAGCTGTTAACATGTTGCTAGCATGTTTCTATCATGATTAACAAGTTGTTAGCATGTTTCTGGCATGATTAGCATGTTGCTAGCATGTTTCTAGCATGATTAACAAGTTGCTAGCATGTTTCTGGCATGATTAGCAAGTTGTTAACATGTTGGTAGCATGTTTCTAACATGATTAATAAGTTGCTAGTATGTTTCTAACATGATTAACATGCTGCTAGCATGTTTCTAGCATGATTAGCAGGTTGCTAGCATGTTTCTAACATGATTAGCAAGTTGCTATCATGTTGCTAGCATGTTTAGCATGTTTCTAGCATGATTAGCAAGCTGTTAGCGTGTTGCTATCACAATTAGCAAGTTGCTAGCATGTTTCTAACATGGTTAACAACTTGTTTGCATGTTGCTAGCATGTCTCTAGCACAATCTGCAAGTTGCTAGCATGTTTCCAACATGGTTAACAACTTGTTAGCATGTTGCTAGCATGATTAGCAAGTTTCTAACATGTTTCTAGCACGATTAGTACGTTGTTACCATGTTTCTAGCCTGATTAGCAAGTTGTTAGGATGTTTCTACATGTTTAGCAAGCTGCTAACATGTTTCTATAATGATTAGCAAGCTGCTAGCATGTTTCTAGCATGATTATCAAGCTGTTAGCTTGTTGCTATCACAATTAGCAAGTTGCTAGCATGTTTCTAACATGTTAACAACTTGTTAGCATGTTGTTAGCATGATTAGCAAGTTTCTAACATGTTTCTAGCACGATTAGTACGTTGTTACCATGTTTCTAGCCTGATTAGCAAGTTGTTAGCATGTTTCTATATGTTTAGCAAGCTGCTAACATGTTTCTATAATGATTAGCAAGCTGCTAGCATGTTTCTAGCATGATTAGCAAGCTGTTAGCTTGTTGCTATCACAATTAGCAAGTTGCTAGCATGTTTCTAACATGTTAACAACTTGTTAGCATGTTGTTAGCATGATTAGCAAGTTTCTAACATGTTTCTAGCACGATTAGTATGTTGTTACCATGTTTCTAGCCTGATTAGCAAGTTGTTAGCATGTTTCTAACATGATTAGCAAGCTGCTAACATGTTTCTATAATGATTAGCAAGCTGCTAGCATGTTTCTAGCATGATTACCAAGGTGCTAGCATGTTTCTAGCATGATTCTGGTTGCTAGCCATGGATAAATGAGTTTGAGTCTCAATGGATTAGAAATATAGTACACAGAAGGGAAGTTTGATTGAGTCTCAAAGGATTCTGGGAGTTTTGACAGTTGAAATTTGAAAAGTGCTGGCTCATTTGAACATTCCGTCAATGTAAGTCTATGGGATTTTTCCCAGTTTTAATCGTCATTTTTAGGAAAACCGTTAGGCCGATCAGTTAGAAAAGATACAGCACACTCGTCAGATCAGTTTGAAGATCTGGGCTGAGTTTGTAGAGTTAAAGCTCTAGGAGGAGTTAGTGTCGACAGGTTTAGTCTCAGAAGAATAATAAGAAAAAGTAGTTTAAATAGCATTTCAGTAAGTTGCCTTTCTCAAACCAACTTAATTATTCACAGCAAAAAAGAGATCTGTGCATGAATAATCTCTATAGGAGTTGATGTTGTAATACAGTCAATGGGTTCCAGGTGGCAGTAGTGTCACTTTATGTTTATAAGGCTACTGAGTCTTTAAAGTCTTTGCAACGCACCTGACTCAGAGATGTCGTCCCAGTATGGTGAGTGGAACGCATATTCTGCCTTCATGATTTTGGAGAACAGGCGTGTTTCATTTTCCTCGTAAAATGGTGGGTAGCCACTCAACCTAAACAAACACATAAGAGATTAAAGGAGAAACACAACTGACTGGCTCACAGGAATGTATGTCTATATGATCCCAGACTCACAAGATGTAGGTTATGACGCCGATAGACCAGCAGTCCACAGCTTTACTGTACGGTTTCTGAGCCAGAACCTCTGGAGCTGAGGAGAAACACCAGAATTATGAGAATCATAAACACTGTAGGCAGTCTAAGGCAAATATGATGGTGATTTGTTCATACCGACATATCCTGGTGTCCCACAGGCTGTGGACATCACGTCGTGGTCGGCCATCTTGGACAAGCCGAAGTCGCTGATCATGATCTTGGCGTTCTCGTCTGGACTGTAGTACAGCAGGTTCTCAGGCTACACACGGACAAAAGCACAGACGTTACTAACATTTCATTAGAAACTCAAGCGTTAGAAGATTGTCCTCTCTCACCTTCAGGTCTCTGTGGACGATGCTTTTCTGATGCAAGTAGGAAACGGCCTCCAGGACCTGTTTGATCACACGGCTGGCGTCTTTTTCCGTGTAAACACCTCGATCCAGAATACGGTCGAAGAGCTCTCCGCCCGACACCCTTCACATGTTAAAAACATGTTAAAACGACGCTAAAACAAAAAATGTGTGCATTTGTATGTGTATTTCAGGCATTATAAAACACGTACAGCTCCATGACCAGGTAATAGTGTGTTCTCGTTTCGTAGAAATCTTCCAGTCCCACCACATTATCATGCTTTATGCTGAAAGACAGAGAAGGGAGAGAGTTAGAAGAATCCAGAACATGGTTTTTGGCACAGGTTTTGTAGTGTTTTGTCAGTAGTTTTAGGGGGTTGTGGTCTGTAGATTTTATGGTTTATGTCATCAATTTTTGGACATTCCCATGTCAAACGGTATTAAATGAATGATCAATTAATCGATAATGGGTGGTGGTGTTTGTCAGCTGTGGTGTTTATAGTCTGTATGTTGCCAATATTGGTCTATAGTGTTTATATTAATAGTCTGTGTTTTTTACAGCTGGTTGTGTCTGTATAAATAACCAAATTACCTGTGATGATTATTTTTGTGGACTTTGTGTTCTGTTATGTTAATGGTTTGTTGTGTAGGTGGTGTTTATGTTTAAGGTCTGTAGTGTTAATAGTATGTGATTATTTTTTTGTGATATGAGTGTTTATATTAGCGTAATTAGTCTGTAATGTCTGCGGATTGTAGTGTTGGTGATATTGGTCTTGTCTGTCATATTTATGGTCTGTAGTGTCTGTGATAATTATATTTATTATCTAAATGTTTATTTTAGTGTTCTGTGGTGTTTGTGTTAGTGGTCTGTGAATGTTATGGTCTTTGTTGTTGGTGATTATACTGGTCTGTAGTGTTTATATTAGTGATGTTTGTTGGGGAAAGTTACTTTTAAAAGTAAAGCATTACAATGTTGTGTTACTCCCTAAAAAAGTAACTAATTACTAATTTTTCTCACCTTGGCTGGGCTGGCTTATTTGTTTTTAATATAAAAAAAGTTATATTTTTGACATGAGTAAAACCCCCTTTCACACCAATAGTGAAAAAGTGAATAAGCCTCAGGCTGAAGAAAATGTGCGTTTAAAGTTAATGCTGCGTAGTAAAGGACACTGTGTTATTTAACATATTTAATTATTGTAGGTCGGTGTAATATTCTGAGTTTGCATTTCACCGTTTTTACTCCTTTTGAGGAATACTGAATCTGTGCCGTGAGATGGATAAATGCATGTTCACATTTAGTTTAGGACTACAGTAACATCATGTTCACACAGCGTACAGTACAGTGCACCTCTGCACTTACTCCTGATTTCAGGAGAGCTGTCAGTCAATCGGTCGTGGGAAAACCAAGTAACTGCCGTTACTTATTTGAAAAAGTAGCTCAGATAAATTAAAAAGTAATGCATTACATCATTTGTTTCTTGTAATGTGCTACTCCCAACACTGGTGTTAGTGATGGTCTGTGATCTTTTTGTTCATGATCTGTGATATTCATGGTCTGTAGTGTCTGTGATGATTATATTTGTGATCTAAGTGTCTGTGGTCTGTAGATACTGGTCTCTGGTGTTTGTGTCTTGTTTTTTCTTGCACCTCCTCAGCACTTTGATCTCGTTCTCGAGGTTTGAGTGGTGCAGCTGTTTCTTCTTCACACACTTTAGGGCATAGAAATTCCCGGTCTTTCTCTCTCTTACCAGGTAAACCTCAGAAAACGAACCCCTGCAGAAACAGTTATGAACATTGTAACCACGTAAACAACAACAGAATCTTATTGCCGTATGTGAAGCTCTAAATGTTGGATTCCTAGCGAGCTTTAAGTTGAGTGCATGGAGATCAGCACTAATCTGTATGCACAAGGCCGCGCTGTCCATGTCCAGCCTGTTCCTGTGAAGACTTGAACCCACCTGGTGTCTATCTTGAGTCCACCTCTCTCATGAATAATCGTTCTAGGAGGAGGATTACTGTGCGTTATATAAGAGACCCAATGCCGCCCCTCATGACTGATTACCACAATGCCTTTAATCCTGAACACCCTAGCAATCACCCAGATCACCTCTGCAACCACTGTTCTCACCATGCTTGGCATATTCTTAAACCATCTATGTGTGAAAGCAATGATTATCACATTAGTCACCTTGCCAATTGATGATTGGGTAATTATTTGAAGTCAATCAGATCATGGCAACTTTCTAAACGTGCTGTAATCCACACAAATGTGTGCAGCAGCCAATTATGGCACTCATGCACAATTAACAAGAACTCTTTTACGAACTTAACACAATTAGCAGTTTCATCAGATACAGTTGTCTTCTAGAGGCAAATATGTCCCTGTAATGTAGCTTGGTAAACTCACGTACATTCACCTCTCAGTAATCCTTTAATTGACTAGTGTCAGGATGTTCTCTGATGTCTGTATCTCATTCACACGCAGATGAAGATTGACAGGTGCCAAAACTCTCAGAGAGAGAGAGAGACTCACTAATGCCGACACGGTCAACAAACATCTCTGAATATCAACTTACAGATCGTTCAAAACATTTCATGACTCATGATGTCTAATAATATCTCATAAAGCCTAAATGAGTCACCTTTTAATTCTTCTCTATTCCTCAACATGCCTTGTAAAGCTTTGTAACTCCTTATTCTGCCTTCATAATACTTCAGATTATTTAGTAGCACCTCATAATACTTCTTATAACACCTCATGTAACTTCACTAGAGCTTATGGTGCTTCGTAATATCAATGTTATGAATAATGCTTCATTAAGTTTCGTAACACGCTATAATGCTTCATAACAATTCGATATACTTTATAAAGCTTCATAACACTTTATAATGCCTCATAGATTCCTAACCCCTTATTGTGCCGCATGAAGCTTCATAGCATCTCACAATGCTTCATAAATCTTCACAAAGTATCATATGAGCTTATATTGTCTCCTAAAGCTTCATGCCTTCATTGCATAATGTTTCATAACACTTCACAACATCTGATTTAATGGTTCAGAACACATTTAAAACCTTAACACCTTATAGCGTTGCATATTTCATAAAGCTTCATAACACCTCATAATGCTTCATAACCCTTAATATGTGTCGTAAGATCTTATAGTGCTTCTTACAGGTTTATAACATTTTGGAATAGTTTGTAATGGTTCATAAAGCTTTATAAAACTTCACAGCAAGGCCTCATAATGGTTCATTGTGCCTGACAGCTTATATGCTCATTATGCTTCAAGAAGCTTCAAATATCTTCATAAAGATCAATTTTACTCCACATTGCCTCATAATGGTCCTGTAAAGCCTTACAAAGCTTCCTAGCTTTTATAGTGCCCCATAATGATTCATAACATCTCATAATGCTTCATAACCCTTTATAATGTGTTATAAAGAGCGTATGGTATATTGACAAACTTCATAGCAATTTGGAACACTATATAATGCTTTATAACATCTCATAATGTGTCATAGCACTTCACAATACCCTACAGAGCACATAAAGCTTTATAACATCTTATAATGCTTCATAACATTATAAGTTTCATAACACTTTACAGTTCCTCATTTAATGGTTCAATAATGCCTTACAAAGGATTATAACACCTTGTAGTGTTTTATAAAGTTTCATTAAATTTCATAAAGCTTCAAAACACTTCATAATGCCTTCATAACTCTTTATAAAGTGTCATAAGAGATAAACGTGCCTCTTTAAGCTTCATAACATTTCAAAGCACTTTATAATGCTTCATAACATCTCATAATGCTCATAAATTTCCATAACATCTCATAATACTTCATACTATAACACTTTACAATGCCTCCTAACGGCTTGGTACTCTTTACAATGCTTCGTAACACCCTTCATTGTTTTTGCTTTTTTAAAATGTATGTAGCTTCATAACCCTTCATAAAGTGTCATAAGAGATAAAAGCATCTTAAAGCTACATAACATTCCAAAGTGCTTTAAAATGCTTCATAACATCTCATAATGCTTCATAAACCTTCAAAAAGTAGATAAAAGTGCCTCTTAAAGATTCATAACATTTCGAGCACTTAATAATGTGTCATAGCAACTTATATTTGCTCATAAATCTTCATAACATCTCATAATACTTCATAAAGTAACACTTTACAATGCCTACCAATGGCTTAGTACTCTTTAAAATGTTTCATAACAAAGCTTCATAACACCTTACAATGCTTCATAAACTGTCATAAGAGATAACAGGCCCTTTCAAAGCTTCATAACATTTCGAAATGCTTTGTTATGTTTCATAACATTTCAGAACACTTTGTAAGGCTTTATAACATCCCATAATACTTCATAAAGCTTCACAATGCTCAATAACACCATATAATATTATGTATCACTGCTAAACAGGTCTTCCAGGTGTCTCTCAATAGGAACAAGAGGATGAAGGGCTTCATTGATAAAAATGTCTCCTGGCCCTCAATCCGTTAATCTGTGTCTCAGGCTCCGATTAGCACTGCTGTCGAATGCATGTGTCTCCTCTCAGCGATAAAGCTGCTTATCCTGTAATAGCGCTCAACCTCGCAAAAACACCTTCATGAGCACTGATTTCTGACTCAGCACACAGGCTAAACATTTCAGTATTTCCTCATAAACAAAATGTTTGTATAATACTTACGACCCCAGAACTTCCTTGAAGTCGAAAATGTCCTTAATGTTGGTGGTGATTTTCTTCCAGCTGCAGTCGATCTCCTTCCGACCCATTGTGGCTCAAGTTTCACAAACTGACTCCTGCGGCAAACACGTTATGAACAGAGATCAGTCGTGTTAATTCACAACAGCACTTACATAAACATCACATGTGAGTCTCTTCATGTTCATAATCCTTCAGAAGTGTGACTTCATTCACACTAATGAATGTGAGTTTTAATCTCTGACCTTTCACCTCTCTATGTAGGTTATTGCATTAACACTCACACTGATATATATCTGAAGCAAAACCAGCCTATGTTTAAATGCTTTAGTAATATTTTACAGAAAAAAACAAGGTTTCATTTGTTAACATAAGTATACTGCATTAGTTAAAATGAACTAACAATGAACAGTGCTTTTACAGCATTTATTAATCTTACCTAATGTTAAGTTAAAAAATTAAACAATGCACTGTGAACTACACATTATATTTTTACCACAGTGTGAAAAGTGGTAACTTGCATTTAAAAAAATCATTTTTATCATTTATTAAACCTATAAAAATGATGTATTTAGCTTGATTTAGTGATGCTAATTAATACTTTTTAGTCCTTTTTTATTTCTTATGGCTACCATTATTTTGTATAACTAACAGTAACAAAGATTAATACATGCTTTGAAAATATATATATGTGACCCCGGACCACAAAACCAGTCATAAGTCGCATGGGTATATTTGTAGCAATAGCCAACAATACACTGTTTGGGTCAAAATGATTAAATTTTAATTTAATGCCAAAAATCATTAGGATATTAAGTAAAGATCATGTTCCATTGAGGTACGTTATAAATTTCCTACCGTAAATATATCAAAACTTAATTTTTAATTAGTAATATGCTTTGCTAAGAACTTAATTTGGACAACTTTAAAGGTGTTTTTCTTCATATTTTGATTTTTTTGCACCCTCAGATTGTTTCTTGGACAAATATTGTCCTATCCTAACAAACCTCAATAGAAAGCATTTTTACTCAATGAGATTGAGATAAATCTCAGTTTATAAATACTGTTCATTGTCATTTCACTGAATATAAATGATATAGAAACAAGTTTCATTCAAATTTATTTTACAATTACTTACAAAGAAACTGCAGGTAATTAAATTAAACGCGAAATTTTGTGGCAAACCTGAAACCTTATTTTCTTGTAAAATATATAAACTTATTTTTATTTACAGTGTTGCAGTGTTGCTAATAACTTTACTTAATCATATTAATAAACATTATTACATTAATATATAATATTAAACAGATAACTGGTTACCGCACGTTTTAATTTTAAAGAACAGTAATAAAATGTAATTCATGTATTTCATTTATATTCAAGACTTAACAACTGCCGATCTACATAATGTTGCATAATGATCATAATTTACGGTTATCTTTCTTCTTTCTCTTCAACTAACGTCTTTTCTGTAACGTCTCTTATCTCTAACGTCTTTCTCTTCAACGTTTAAAATTCAAGTTCAAAATATTCACAACAGGCAACATTTAGAGTTGAAAACTTGCTGCTAAAATAAATAACTCACGCATAACAAACTCTCAGTGAAATCTCTGCTGATTATTGTCGGTAATTAAAGCGAATGAATAGGATGTGTCTTACCCGGAGCGGACAGGAGGTGTGAGGTACTGACGAGCATCTACCTGCACTGTAACGCTCACATCGCAGCCTCAGGAGAGCGCGCGGGGGCGGAGCCAAAGCGCGTGACGTCACCCCCGATCACCTGAGAACCAGATCAGAATAACCTTACCGTGCAAGCATTACAATACAAAGAAAGTATAAGAGATCCACTTTAAAATTGAACAAAACCCCTGACGTTAAATATGTTAACCAGTGCTTTAATACTGAAAAAATAAACTCTGATTCGTGGTTTTGCTTATTAATTTTAGGAAGAACTTGTAAATCACTTGTAATACTCGTAAAAATAATGCATTTTTATAAAAAAATATTTGATTTTAGACAACAAGTGTGTGTTATAACATGCAGATGTGTGTCCATGACACACCTGTGTGAACAGGTGAGCGCTGAATTATTTCAGTGGGTGTCTTATAGTCTAATATAGTTTTGCATCATGCATGAGTTTATCCTATTTATCAATGCCTGTCATTCACATTCACTCACTTCCTGTCAGTATGCTAATATCTGTTGATAATATGATTATAAATGATGTAAAGTGGCAGATATGCACACACAGAGAGCGTTAGTGAAGCACATGAAGCTGCATGAGCTGTGTGTTGGCAGCGAGTCTCAGCACATGTTCTGTTCGTTAGCCTGAGTTACATCATCAGATCATTTCACAGCAGCTCCTGCGTCTGTCTTACACTTTATCTCATCATAATACAGTTACATTCATTACACACCGCTCAATCATCAGCAGTAATATTACATAAGATTATAGTAATCATAATCACATGACACAAAACCTCCTTATTGCTGGATTAATTTTATATGTATGTATGATTATAATTTTTTTTAATCATACCAGTTATTACAATGACCTAATATGATGTATAATAACAATATAATACATGAAAAAATAAAATATGAAATCTTCTTTCAATAGCCTATAGCAGATATCCTGGAAAAGAATGATTTTATAAACATCTAATATTATACTATGTGTTATAATACATTATATAATATACAATTTGTATTTTTATATTATAAAACATATAATTCATTGCATTGTTTTTATTTTTGCATATTATTATTATTATTGAATTATTAATATAACTTCACTCAGTTTATTTGCATTATTTTCTGTCATGCACGTTTCTCCTAATTATGATCTGCATGTGCAAGAGCAAATGTTATTTCAAGAACAATTTCAGCTCCTTTGAGTTGCTTTAATCTAATTAAAATAACCTTAACATTAACAGCGCTTCCTGATCTCGTTTCTCATTCTGAGCTGTGATTGGTTATGCTGAAGGATGTGGGTGGGTTTAGGGTGCCCTACAATTCACAGGATAGGAAACAGAAGTGGTCATTTATTCCAAGAAGCATGTGAAGGACTATTAGCAAACGTCTGTAAGCGTTTATATAATTTCAGCAGAATGAGGATGAAGTTTAATCTATTCTATTCAATTATACGGACGTTTTTCATTCATAACCTGCACTCCGTAATTAAAATATTTATATCTCTCAGCGAGATGTCCCAGTGCATTCATTATCAGAACAATCCAAATAAAAGCAGTGTGAAATGAGTAACACCTGTTGAATCGTGTTTCAATGTCTCTCTGAATTTAATTAGTGTCATTAATCTGTTGCCATGGTTTTGGATTCAGTTGTATTAAATTAGAATATTTAATATTGTATTGTGTTCAGGACAGACTTGTGCAGCCACATTCACAAAGGTTACAATGAATGTAACACTATAATCCAGTTAAGTTCATCTGCTGTGCTTGGTAATGAGTGAATGAATCACTTTAACTCACTACTGTCATCTGGTGGAAACACACAGTCAATCACACTCAAGCCACCCATAACAAAAACATCCATTCATTCATGAGTTAGTTACTACAGATGTTTATTTTGAACTAAACTAGTTGTTTAATATCAAGTAACCACATTAAACCATCAGTTATTTATACAAACACTCATAACTAGATATAAAACCACCATTAGCATCAACAGACTGAATACAATCAACATTCTCATGATCCATCCATACCTCCAGGACAACAGGGGGCGCTGTTGTGATAAGAGTTGCCTGCAAACATCAGAGAGCATGTTAGTGGTGTATTTTATGCACATAAATTACAATGAATATTTGTAAACGTACAGCTCTTGGTTGGACTCCTCCCTTTGTTTGGACTCCTCCCCCTCAAATGAACTTCCTGTGGCTTTGATCGGAGAATAATGACGGCGACGGCACAGCGGCGTGATTTCTGTTGCACTGGCGAATATGAAGTTTGGTCACATGCACTTACATATATACGAATACATCTCAAGAGTATTGCTTGCATTTTACCTCTGAAACACGCTGCTGTCAACGTCGTCATCTAGGTTTAGGCTGCTTACAGGAGAATCTGTAAGAAGTACTTCCTGTCTGAAAGATGCACGCAGGAAACAAATAAGTTTTCTGGCCGAATGAAGTTTTAGATACTCTCAAACTTAGGGACGTGTGGTTTTACCTCTTGTCTGCTTGGAGCTTCTTTGCATCCAAATTGGTTTTGCAGCTCTCTAGAAATGAAGCCTCTAGATGCTTCAACTGAAGATACAAATCTATAAAAACTCATGAAAACATTCAGATGCCAAACATTAATGCTGGAATATGATCCAGAAACACGTACCTCAGACTGAGATGGGAGGAAGGTGATGCTGACCCTGCGACGTGTTGGCTACAACAAAAACACAAGCTATAACTAATGGTCAAACACTTTTCACAATAATACAAAACTAAATATATTGAGAGATCAAAGAGACCACATCTATCAAGCTCATTCTACAAAAAAGAGTGGCCAACTAAATAGGCGTTATTGAGGTATTGAGGTACTTACGTAAGTCTAATAGTTAATTTATGGTCAGTTACCTGTTGTAATGAGTGTCTGAACAGGTCTCGGTCATCTGTTTGAGGAAAACTCTAATTATTCAAAAGTACAGACTTATTTAAATACTGGGATGTGATTGTCAGATGTCCTCCAGGCCACTAGGGGCAGCACTGACCGGTGGAGTCACTGTGCAATCGGCCTTTCCTCCTGTGCAGCAGCTTCCTGACCTCCAGCATTTCCTCGCTCTCTATGGCGTGACGTCTCTTGAGATGCTCCATGTGTACTGACATCAGCTCTACTGCATGTCTGAAACGTGCTTCCTGATGTATGAAAAACATTAATAATGCAATGTGATGTGTGGGGTGTGGCATCTCTGGTTTGAGGTTTTGAAAAGTACCTGGTGTGCAGCTCCGAGCATTTCTGCTGTTTTGAGGACATTGTTAATGTTGCTTTCCAGCATCTGCAGGTTGTTCTCCATCTGCTGCACCATCTTTCTGCTGTCCACCTCTGGAAGACGCTCATACAACACCTGCAGCATGACACAAACTTTTTACAACACTCTTATAACCCTCTTACAACCCTTCCACAATGCTCGCACAGCGCATCCGTGAGAGCGATCCGAAACCATACAAAGCAGTCTGCTCTCTATAGCACTCTTGGTCCTGCGCACAGCGCGACAAAGTCGAACACACCTGCTAGTTTACACCAGTTAGACTCAGAGATGTGGCTCACACGTGAGGCTGTAGCGTGAAAGCATTACAACCCGCTTAGATGTAAGGCTACGTTTACACAGGTTTGTTTTTGTGTAAAAAAAAGTAAAACAATCTTCACCCATACTTGCATTTCAGAAAAGATATCTATCCATACTACATGACCAAAAGTGTGCGTTACATGATCATTTATGAACACTGTAGCATGATGCTACATAAGACAATAAATAAGATTTATATTCCGCTTTTACTCAAAACTCATTTTGAACCACCAGCGTCTGTTTGTAATAACTTCCGCTTGCCGTCAATGTGTGTTTTGGCCATGTAATGTTGTTGAAATATGTTATGTCCTCTGAGTCCGGCAGACAGCGCTGGAAGGTGCTAGTGCTTGTCAGTAAATTAGTGGAAAATGAATAGAAATTATGATTCTGTCTGAGGTATGCATTTAAAAACAAACATGCACTAGTGTAAATGTAGCCTAACAGATGTGTAAACTGAAAACTTTTTGAGCTTTATTTAAATTATTTTCACTGATTTATTGTGTTGGATAATTTTTGTTCCTTTGTCCAGTGGCTCAGGAGTCTTTGAATCTGTATAAATGTCAATAAGCTGAAAAAAAAAATATTTTGACATAATGTAATCTGGTTAAAATTGATTTCATATGGTATCGAAAAAAGTTCACTCAGGAACTGGTATCGAAGTCAAGGTATCTGTATCGGCATTGATATCGAACATTTTTGAATGATACCCAGCCCTAATCACAACGCTCTCACAACCATTCCACAACGCTCCTACAACAATTCCACAGCACTCTTACAATACTCACCACGTTCTCACAACACTCTCACAACCCTTCCACAATGCTTACAACACTCAACACTCTCACAACCATTCCACAACACTCTCACAACACTCACAAACACTCTCACAACACTCACAAACGCTCTCACAACCATTTCACAATGCCTTCGCAACACTCTCACAACAATTCCACAATACTCTCACAACGCTTTCACAACAATTCCACAACGCTCTCATAACGCTTTCACAATCATTCCATAACACTCTCACAATCATTCCAATGCTCTTACAGTTATTCCACAAGGCTCTCACAACAATTCCAAAACATTTTCATAACATTCTCACAACCATTCCACAATGCTCATAACACTCTCACAACACTCTCACAATGATTCCACAATACTCTCTCAACGCTTTCACTACAATTCCAAAATACTCTCACAAGACTCTCACAACCATTCCACAACACTCACAACACTCTCACAATGATTCCGCAATACTCTCTCAACACTTTCACTACAATTCCAAAACACTTTCACAATGCTCTCACAACCATTCCACAACACTCACAACACTCTTAAAATCATTTCACAACTCTCACAATGTTCTCACAACGCTCTCACTGCGATTCCACAATGCTCACAACTTCCTCACAATGCTCACAATACTCTAACACTCTCACAACCATTCCACAATGCCTTCGCAATGTTCTCACAATGATTCCGCAATACTCTCACGCTTTCACAACAATTCCACAACAATTCCAACGGTCTCATAATGCTCTCACAATCATTCCACAACAATCTCACAATGCTCTTACAGAGATTCCACAAGGCTCTCACAACGATTCCAAAACACTTTCACAATGCTCTCACAACAATTTTACAATACTCTCACAACGTTCTCACAACAATTCAACAGCGCTCTCATAATGCTCTCATAAACCTTTCACAACACTCTTACCATGCTCTCACAACGCTCTCACAACCATTCCACAACACTGACAACACTCTCACAACACTCTCACAAGGCTCTCACAGTGATTCCAAAACACTTTCACAATGCTCTCACAACCATTCCACAACCCTGACAACACTCTCAGAACAATTTTACAATACTCTCACAACGTTCTCACAACCATTCCAAAACACTTCCACAAAACTCCCACAGCCATCGTTATTGTCTCAGTTTTGCGTCTGCGGTACCTGCAGCATCTCTTTGGTCTGTCTCAGTTCTCTCTGCAGGTTTTCCTCTGCGACACTGCGGTCGTGTCGCTCCGCCTGCAGCCGCTGGGTCAGTGTATACTGATTGCAGTAAAACCCCAGTGCAAACTGGGTAAAAGCGCTCTGCTTGGACGTATTCACAGATGTTAGTGATGTCTGGAGATGTTTGGCTCTACATCTAACATGCATTCAGAGAGACTCACCTCCACCTCCTCCTCCGTCATCTCCACACTGCTGTGAGAAACATTTCCTGTTAGCGTTAGCATTAACATATGGTGTGTGTTTCATGGGGTCTTTACCTCTTTAATCCCAGTCTGTCCATGATAGATAAACTCTCCCAGGAAGCCCCCAACAGGTTTTCTGAGTTTGGATCTGTTAAGTGTGAACAAAACTACCAATTTAACATTATGTTAGGGTCTAAAAACATGGTATCGTGTCAGTAGTACAACAGTAAGCGTAGGTGTTTATGAGTGTGCATTTTGTACCGTCATCACTGTCGTCACTTTCTCCCAGTATTCCAGTGTAATTACAGAGGCCTGACTCATTCATCTTCTGATAAAACAATAAACATCAGTTAAAAACTAATAAAACATAATATACTATAATACAGAGTGAAGCTCTTCTTACCGTAGCGTCTGTGTTCATATGCCGTCCGTTCAGAGATAAAGAGTCAATCATAATCTTCTTAACGCTCATCAGCCCTTAACACTGATCTGGAATCATTGTGGTGATGTGAAGCAGCTCGAAACACACAAGACCACTGATCCCAGACCAGCAGGAAATCACTACATGTAAACAACTCAGTGTGTCAGAGCTCACACACTCACATAAAGGGTTAAAACAAACCAGAGAGCCTCAAACACCACATAACACAGTTTCCCATCAGCACTCTTGAAGCTAAAGGAGTCAAAGATCAGATTAGAACTGAGCCACAAGAGACCAGAGGGAGAAAAATTAATGCAACAAAAAATAATACATAAATACATTTTAGCTTTTAAATATAATTCGTATAATATATGAAATATTATTATTATTATTAATAATAATTATTATTATTATTCTCCCAGTTGTGAAACCCTAAAAAAATGCACAGTGTACTTTCAAACCTGAACACAAGAGGACGCTACAGAACTCACTGTGAGCAGTGACTAATGTTTGGAATCAGAGTACAACTGAGTAACTGAGAGCTGAACTAATCAACCAAAAATGTTCAAATAATCAAACTAATAAATAATATTAATAAAACAAAAATACTGAGATTCATTGCATTTATGAATGTGTAAAACACTGTAACAGCTCATTCAGTGTTCCTCATGTATGTCTGAGGCCCCATGATTTGAGAGCTGATCCGTCTAATCTGTATTAGGCAGATTTCAGCATCTCATGTGACCAAATCCTTTTTGAAACCCTTAAACGCTTTTGTTTTGAGCTCGGACGCAGCGTGAGGCAAACGGACTGAGAAACGGCAGAATCCGGACTGGAATCGGACCGCTTGCTGGGACGCGGAACTCGCGCAGAACACACACACAATGGAGAGGGGCCGAGTTATGCCGCCCTGGGGTCACATTGTTCATACAACATCTGCAGAGCACATTCACACACACTTAAAACAAAGATCATACAACACACACACACACACTAACACAAACAATCACACGTAATGACCATCATAATCAGGTTCAAATGGGTGTGTTATCCTGTTCCTCACGTGTTCATAAATTATGACCTTACAGACAGAAAACACATCAACCAAACGCAGGGTCACGACCTTCAGCTGAGGAGGAAATATACGTAACAGACCGGAAACCACCTGACAGAAGAACAACTCAGAGGAAGAACACGTACCCTTGAAAACCTTTCAGTGACCCTCACACCCTGCGATATACAACACCACTGCCTCTCAAAACACACAATGAGCCTCAAAGACATCCCACGGACCTGTTAAACACCATCTGAAAGTCAAAAAGCACCACGGTGAAGACCCAAAATGCACTCAGTCACCCCTGTGATCCCCTAATACCCTCAAACAACATCAAAATACAAAGATTATACCCTAAATACTTCTTCATCCTGTCTTCTTAAGGTGTAATGTATTCATTTTTACCTTGCAACACATCCTTTACAGAAAAAAAAAAAAACGTTTACTATAGTTGGTAACCACAAATGAACCATGATTTTGATTAGAATTTGTAGTAAAACAATTGTAAACAAGTGTTAACACTTAATAAAACCATGGTTAATTTTCCTTGAGAGATTTGTATTTGTGTATACTTTCTTTTTTCTTTCTGTGTTTTGTTTTTGTGACTGTACTGGTTTGATGTTTTCTACTGTTTAATTAAAAAAAAAAAAATCTGAAAATAATGAATAATGATTCGCGAACCTCCAAGATCACTTCGGAGCGCGAATCATTCGCGAAATTATTTGCAAACCCCTTCCGCTGTTCCGATCTAAATCAAATGATTCCCGATCCGCGCTCCGACGTTTCGGTCTGAGTAATGATTCACGAACCACTTCCGAAGTTCCGATTTTAAATCAAATGATTCTCGATTCGCGCTCCAAATTTTCGATCTGAATAATGATTCGCGAACCATAATTTCAGATCGGAACTTCGAAACACGATCGCGAACGTCCCTAATGACAGTTTCATGCTTTTCTTAGACTTCTACAAAGCCTTAATTTGATTCGCTTGAGCATAAGTTTATATTTCAAGTTCTTGCCACATTTGGCTTTGGAGATCACTTTTGTAGAGCCATCAGAACACTGTATAAAAATAATAATAGTGCTATTAAATTAAAATTTGGAACCTCACCAAGATTCAGCTTGTCACCTGGAGTAAGACAAGGCTGTCCTATATCTCCATATTTATTCTTACTCGCCTCTCAATTTTTAGCCCTGCACATTTCCTATAATAATTTACAAGGTATTTCAATTGACCATAGACAAATTCTAATTAGCCAGCTGGCTGATGACACTACTCTGTTTCTGAATGATGCTTCCCAAATCCCTTTAGCTTTGTAACTGATCAAGTCCTTTTCCAGAGCTTCGGGTCTCTGTCTAAACATCAACAAATGTGAGTTAATGTCGATTAAACGCTGTGAAATTCCCTCTATATGCAACATGCCTGTGAAAAATCAAGTTACATACTTAGGTATTGTCATTAATAAAGACCAAAAAACAAGATGTAAACTAAATTTTGACCCTTTAATAGTGAAAACACAAAGGAAACTCCATATGTGGCTGCAGAGAGATTTATCAATAAGAGGAAGAATTTTACTCTCTAAAGCTGAAGGATTGTCTCGACTGACTTATGCTGCTCTTTCCTTGGAGGTTGACAAAGGAACATCAAAAAAAGTTGAAAGCATGTTAAACAACTTTGTTTGGAAAAACAAAACTCATTATATCAGGAAGTCAGTTATAATGAATCCAATAAAACAAGGGGGACTGGATTTTTTAGATTTTGCTACCTTAAACAACACTTTTAAAATTAACTGGTTTAAGAATTTTCTTAAAAATCCTTCTTCCCTTTGGAATATTATCCCCAATTATATCTTCTCTAAAGTTGGTGGCCTGAATTTTTTTTTACTCTGTAATTATAATGTCTCAAAAATCCCTGTCAGACTTTAGAATTTCCATAAGCAGATGCTCTTGGCCTGGTCCCTCATATACAAACACAACTTCTCTCTGCACAAACACTACTTATGGAACAATAAGGATATTCTTTACAAAAATAAATCACTTTTCTTCAAGGATTGGTTTGAAAACAACCTTCTTTTGGTTGGACAGCTTTTTAACTCACAAGGCAGACTTTATAATTATTTAGATTTTTTACAGAAATATAATATTCCTGTGTCTGCTGATGTATATGCGATTGTTTTCAATGCCATTCCCTCTGGTGTGTCTTTTCTGTTGCAAGGTTCTACATTTCCATGGCCGTGTTCTTACTATCTGAATTTAACTGACACAATGATTGGAGGTGTATGCTTTTCTGAAGGTTGTCAGAAAAATAACTATAAAATCAGAGCTCTCTTCCAGGCTGAGATAACAACAATTCCATATGTAATACCGTATTGGAATAATATTGTGGAGAACATACCATGGGAGAAAGTATGGACCTTGCCTCATAAGTATCTGCTTACCAATAAAGTAAAAGAAGGGAAATATAGGAAATATAAGCCTGATATTGAAGTGAACTGCAGTTTTTGTCATTCTTCTGAAGAAGACTTCGTTCATTTGTTTTGGCAATGTTCCCACACAGAAATTTTGGTCTGATTTTTTGGTGTTTATCCAATCTTATTTTGTAAGTGACTTCTCATTTTGTTTTAAAGATGCTTTGTTTGGATTATTTGAATATTCTAAGGAGAATACAGGAAAATATTACATAATTAATTTGTGTTTTCTGTTAGCTAAATTTCACATTCATAAACAAAAGTTTACTGGCTCTAAACCTCTTTTTTCTTTGTTCAAAGTGGACTTGGATAAGTATGTAGAAACTATCCAAAGTTCTGCTAATTTGAAAGCTATGAAAACTGTATCTCTGTATTCATCCTTTGTGTCATCCTAAATTGTAATTTTATTACCTTGTTTTTTTTTCCTTTGTTACCCCAGCAACAAATCTGTGTATATTTGTTTTTTTTTGTTGTTTTTTTTTTTTTTTTTGTTGTTGTGTATTTTTTGTTTTTTTTTGTTTTTTTATTTTGCATGTAATTGTACTGTCTTGTTGTTTTGGATATCTGTAATGTTTAATAAAAAATAAAAATAAAAAAAGGATCGGGACTTCAGGAAATGAATCGCGAATCATTCGCGAAATTATTTGCGAACCGCTTCTGAAGTTCTGATCTAAATCAAATGATTCCCGATCCGCGCTCCGAAGTTTCGGTCTGAATAATGATTCGCGAACCTTCATTTCAGATCGGAACTTCGGAACATGGATCGCGAATCATTCAATTCGCGAAATGATTTACGATCGAAACGCTCCGATGTTACGATTTTAAATCAAATGATTCCCGATTCGCGCTCCGAAGTTTCGATCTGAATAATGATTCGCGAACCATCATTTCATATCGGAACTGTACATGGATCGCGAATCATTCTATCCGCGAAATGATTTACGATCGAACCGCTCCGATGTTCCGATCTAAATCGAATGAGTCGATTCGCGCTCCGAAGTTTCGGTCTGAATAATGATTCGCGAACCATTGTTTCAGATCGGAACTTCAGAACATGGATCGCGAATCATTCAATTCGCGAAATGATTCGCGAACCCCTTCCGCTGTTCTGATCTAAATCAAATGATTCCCGATCCGCGCTCCGAAGTTTCGGTCTGAATAATGATTCGCGAACCACTCGTTTCCGATTTTAAATCAAATGATTCCATTTAATTCGCGAAATGATTCCGAACCCCTTCCGCTGTTCTGATCTAAATCAAATGATTCCCGATCCGCGCTCAGAAGTTTCTGAATAATGATTCGCGAACCACTTCCGCTGTTCTGATCTAAATCAAATGATTCCCGATTCACGCTCCGAAGTTTCGATCTGTGTAATTCACGAACCATCATTTCAGATCGGAACTTTGGAACATGGATTGCGAATCATTCAATTCGCGAAATGATTCGCGAACCACTTCCGCTGTTCCGATCTAAATGATTCCCGATTCGCGCTCCGAAGTTTCGATCTGTATTATGATTCGCGAACCATCATTTCAGATCGGAACTTCGGAACATGGATTGCGAATCATTCAATTCGCGAAATGATTCGCGAACCACTTCCGCTGTTCCGATCTAAATGATTCCCGATTCGCGCTCCGAAGTTTCGATCTGTATTATGATTCGCGAACCATCATTTCAGATCGGAACGTCGGAACATGCGATGTTCCGATCTAAATCGAATGATTTCCGATCCGCCCTCCGCAGTTTCGGTCTGAATAATGATTTTTAAACCATCAGATCGAATCGCGAATCATTCAATTCGCGAAATGATTCACAAACCCGCTCTGCTGTTCCGATCTAAATCAAATGACTCCTGATCCGCGCTCCGAAGTTTCGATCTGAATCGAATGATTCGCGGTACGCGTTCCCTCCGATCCGAATCAAATGATTCACGATCCACGATTTGAAGTTTCAGTCTGAATCAAATGCTTGGCGATTTGCGAAACGACCGGAGCGATTCATTTTGTGACGCAGTTGATTCGGAGTTTCGAAAAGCTCGGTTCACCCACTACGTGCTTTTTAAAATCATTAAGCCATATGAAAATATTAATGTCTCTTTGATCTTTTTTTCTAATGAATCGCTTGAACTGAATAATCTCGAGTTCGAATCAATTGGACCGGTTCCAGCGTAAATGACTCACTCAATTGAATCAGTTTGTCTGTTTCTCCACTTTTCTCGTCTTCAGTCATGTTTACACGACACCGTCAGTACTACTACTGGCTTAGCTCGCTAGTTTTACGAAAGTAACTAAAATATTCGAAACAGGTATGATGTCTACAAATAAAATATCAATATTTCCATTCCAAAGATAACATCCAACACAAATCTACTCCGTATTGAGGTGAGGTAACCGGTTTACTGTTAACTAGTGAAACACTTCATAAATATGACGAGCTGCAGCTCAAAATACATGTTAGATGGAAACATTGTGCATTATGATGGAGATTGTGGCTTAATTCACTAGATTTGAAATAGTTTGACCACAGTTCAATAGGAAATCAGTTTAAAGCATCCAGGCAACTCATACATTCAAGTCAATCTCACATTTATCAGAATGTGCTGTAATAAATACTTGAGAAATGATAGTTGTATGTGATTGTATTAGTCTATGTAGAGTAAGAGTCAATGCAAAAAGAGCAGATGGGAGAAACAGATGAACACAGAACAGCAGAACGACAAAGTTAAAGAGGCTAATCTTTATCATTTAACTTAACTATGTAGTTTGTACTGTGTAGCATACTCCCAACACACCCAGGTGACACCCAAAAACACCCACACACCCTCTAAAACAACCACTTACCTCAAAAATAAGCCAATGACCCCTAAAATCCATGTGAACATAAAAGACATTGTTTTGGGTTGCACTGCACAAACACGTTTATAAAACAACCTAGTAGATCAATGTGTGAGGATTTACCCTGTAGTTTTATTCAGATGTTCTTCAGGTGTTTTACAAAAGCCTGTAGAAAACATCAGCGGTCGTTCATCCTGCAGTTCACATGGAGGAACGTGTTCCCCTCATTCACATTACCAGGAAACTGCGACAGGAAGACATGAACACATTTCACCGGCACTCATCTCCGTTCAAAACACACAGATTCACAACATGTCATGTCTACAAGAACCAGTTAGCAGCACAACCATGACACACACACACACACACACACACACACACACACATCAGAGGTCTACAATAGGAAAAGGTCAAACATCACAGCCGATACAGGAATGGCTTTACATGATATCTTCACTTGGGGACATCGTGTTGCGACCGCAGCCTCTGATTCAATAAGCTAACTAATAAAGCGTTATTAAATAATCTTAATATAAACTCTGGAGTCAGATGTTTAATCACCAATCTGAACTCTGACATAAATGTGATCACAGTATCATTTCTCAGAAACACAAACAGAAAGAAAAACAATTACAAAATGGAAAGTTTGAGGTTTGCAAGTTGTAATGACGTTCTGTGAGTTGTCCAGATGTTGCAATAGCAATTAGGGAAGGTCCCTGCTAGAAAAACCAGCAAAAACTAGTCTTAGCTAGTCTCCTAGCTGGTTTTGGGCTGGTAAGACCAGCAAACCGTCATAGACTGGTTTAAACATTAAGTTTTAATGTCTTGAAGCATTAAAGATTATTTAAATGAGTCGTTTTATTATTAAATTGTTTTGTAATAATTAACGATGCAAGAGCTTGTTGCATTCTCAATGCCGCCACAAGGGGCGCTATAGGGAACGTTAGCATTACAGTTAGCATGAAGAGAATCCTGCTGAGCACGTTAGTTAAAGTTAGTTAAGCTGTTGACGTGTTGATATGTAGCTAGTAGAAAAATAACACATACAGTGTGCTCGCACGTTGCGTTAGCGTACTTGCGTAGTGTGTTTTTGGCCTGTTTAGCAAAATAACGCAAGGACAGACGAGTAAAGCTCAATGTTTGCGATTTCACTAATAGCAGCAACTTTGGTATTTAACTTCGGATAGCTTTTGTCACGTTAGCGCTGCAGTATTTTGCTGGTGTTTTACCTTATTGGTCAATGAGTTTTTGTCACAACTTAAAAAAACATTGCATTGTCAAAGACATTTTCGTCCCCATCATGAATAGGAATGCACTGTTCCTTCGATGTCTCTTTGTCCCGCACAACCTCATCCCCCAGTTTAAAGTTCAGTTAGTGCTGATTTCATCAGTCACAAATCGTCCGTTTTATAAAAATAATAACTCCGCCCGAGAGCTGAAGATCACAGTGATTGGTCAGCGTGCCTGGAATGGTTCGGCTCAGTACATGTCCCTGTAGATCTCCTGCAGCAGCGGGTGCAGCGACGTCTCGGACTCCGTCTTCTTGATCTTCTGCACCAGGTGCGCGTTCTCCGTCACCAGCTGCCGCAGGTCTGCGAGCTTCTGCAGGAGTTTGGGGAAGATGAAGTTGGCGTCAGGATGATTGAGCTGCAAGTGCTGGTTGAGCGCCTGGAGGATGTTGTCCTGGATCTCCTCCACCTGATGGACGTTCATGAGACCTGGACGATCTACATGCAAGTAAACACACGTAAACCAATTTTATTACAATCTTGCTGCAGTTCCATCTTGAACCACTAGGGGTCAATGAATTTGAAAAACTCTCTCACCTCCACAGAGGATAATGGCGGCCACGAAGAGAGCGAGGTCGCTGTCGTCCAACTCGAGGGCATTAAACTTGACCGCGAACTCAAACTTCGGCTCCATGATCTCGTTGAAGGGTTTGCGCAGACTGCGCAGGAACTCTCTCGTCACGAAGCCCCGCCCATTCGCCACCAGCAGCCCATCCTTATTCATGAGCGATGGCAGCATGGCGAAGATCGCCTCATGGACCCCGTATTTCAGCAGCGTGACCTGCAGGAACGGAGAGGAGCTAGTTAAGTGGATTTCATTAATGCGCGAACTTGCATTTTTGGGGTTTTACGAAAAAATGTGCTGAAGAATGGTCTATGGCAGCCAATAGATTCAAATAAAGCATTAACGAATTTGACGAAGAGCATGCAAAAATGGATGTGAGGCTATATTTCCGCAACGGTTTGGTGTATTGAGACCAAGCTTGGTGTGTGCTATAACAACTATGACCTGAGGCTACCTGCACCGTTTTGGCACAGCGCCACCTAGTGGTCAGGAGATATGAAAAATGGCTCTTTTTGCCTATAACTTCTGAATGCTTTGGCCAAAACTTGGTGCAGCATGCTAAGTCAAACTATTCCCAATTTCCCATGTCAGCCATTGTGGGTGTTGGTCATTTTTTTATTTTGTCTTATATTGCTATATTTTACAAATGCATTAAAACTCGGTATGTGCCTTCAGCACCATGTTCTGACAGTACTCAAAAAAGTTTGGGGCAGCGCCACCTTGTGGTCGAAAGTTATAAAGAAATTTTGAAAAATGCTAATAACATTTGAGTACACTGGCTTATTGTAATGAAATTGATCTTAATATATTCTTTGGGTCATGCTGAGAACATCGATACCAATTTTGCCATAGTCAGGAGAACTTCCTGTCCACCAATTTGATTTTTTTGAGCTCCTCCTAGACCGTTGGTTCAATTTTCACCAAATTTGAGTCTATGAGACTATGCTGACATAAAGTTATGGATTACAAAACAGTTTTTGTTTAACGCATCAACAAATTTGCTGTAGAGATGCCAAACTGCGTCTGAGACTGTATCTTTGCAAAGCTTTAACATACTGACTCCAAACTTTGCACGTGCCATTGTCACCTCACACTGACCACACCACATCAATTTGGTAATAGCCAAATTCGCCACCTTTTGGTCAGAAGTAATAAAGCATCCATGAACCATTATTAATGAATTTTTTCAAAAATGCTAATAACTTTTGATTGCATTAGCTTTTTGTAATGAAACTTGTTCAAAAAGTTATGGATTATGGATTTTGTGTTGATAGACAAAACCGTTTTTGTATAGCACCACAACAAAATTGAGCCATGATGCCAGATTATGTCTGAGGCTGTATCTCTGAAAAGCTTTGACATATTGACAACAAACTTTGTCTGTGCCATTGTCACCACACACACAACACACCACATCAATTTGATAACAGCGCCACCTATTGATCAAAAGTAATAAGCCATTAAATCATATTACTAGTAGTTGTATATGATTTTTCAGACATTTGGACTAAAATCATCTTAAAATGGCTTTAATTTCTCATTGTTGTAGTTGGTCCGATGCTCTATGCCATGCTTAGCTCCTCATTTGCTTGTGCTTGTGCTCATTTCCCTTGTGCTTGGCCCCGCAATTGCTAAAATTGTATTTTGTGAATCAAATTCAATATAACATCTTGTGTATGCAACATTTAATGACTAATTTACACAGAAATGCATTTTCAAATGAACTGCATTAAATGCAACAACCTGACTTAATGACTTTACACACAATTTTACCTAATTAATTTACAGAATTAAACTAATTCAATAGTACAAATTACCCGAGAATAATTCTATCTATATACACGTTCTACTAGTTTTTCATGCATTGCATTAAATGTAACGATTTACTCAAATTATTTTATGAACCGTTTACAAAGAAATGCTTGTGTTTTTGGAAAATTCTTGCAATATTGCAAGAAATATTGTACAATCAATTTACATTGTCAGATACAGCATGCATTTTGAAGTCTGCATGTTAAACGAATTGCATTAAATGCCACAATTTGACTTTAATCGCTTTACACACAATTTCACCAAAAATTTGTTCTTTAATTGAAACAAATGGAATGCAACATTTTTCACTTGACTTCATGATTGATCTACACAAAAATTCAGCTTTTTAATTTAACTGAATGCGTCAATTTGCGCAATAATGGATTTACGATTGTTGCATTCAGTAAATTAGACTTTGTTTAGTTACCTGATCATTCAAGAAAAGGTCGATGAATCCCGGGATGCTTTTGGAGAACTCTGTGAGTTCTCGTACGGTTTCCACGGTCGTGCATTGACAGCGGTAGAACACGTGAACACCAATCTCCTTATTGGGCGGAGCTCCGTTAATCACCTGATTCCAGACCAGCCCGTTTTCCGCCTGCCACAGTGAGTCCATGTCATGAATGACAAACGGCTGAAGGACACACAGAGAATAAACATTTAGTTTTTGCAAGTATATTTTTTTGCAAGGCTGTTTTACATTAGACATGTCATTACCGGGCTTGCGTTGGTCTTCCCTGTCAGGATGTTGCGAGCTTTCTTCTTGGTCATGTTCAGATTCTTCAGGTAGGCGTTATTGACCCGTTTGGCGAGAGATTTCAGATCTGACCCGCTGGAGTTCTGAGAGCTCTTTTCCCCTGCTAACATACCCGCGACTAGCTTACGCTTCTCTGCCTCCGGCATCCGCCCGTATCGGATCGCTACAAACACAATCACATTCAATACACTAGAAAGTCAAGTTTGCTTTATTGTTTGATAATTTCTGTTGTCGTTTGGCTCACCGTCGTGGGACATCCCGAGCATTAGGCACTTTTGAAAACGACAGAACTGACACTTATTCCGACTTTTCTTTTGGATTTTACAGTTGCGCTCGCATTTCTCATATTCCAGCTTCATACGAATGGTCCTCCGGAAAAATCCCTGAGAGAAATAGAGACAATATGTACCCACACATGAAACATTTTACAATTTATTTACACAGAAATGCATTCTGCATGTATTCAATGAACTGCATTAAATGCAACAATCTGACTTGAATAATTTAACAATTTCATCAAACTAATTTAATGTTACAATTTATGCAAGATAGATGTGTTCTACTAATGTTTCATGTGTTTACATGCAATATTTTACTCAAAAATGGTTTATGTTTTGTGAATCAACTTCAATGCAACAAAGTTGTTCTGTCTGTATTTCAATAAAGTAATTCAATTTATGTATGAATCATTTTTTTTATAGATCTACATATAAATGTGTTTCAATAGTGTTTATTGTGTTGCATTTAATTCAACCCTTTGCTCAAGAACTTTTTATAAACTATTTATACAGAAATTAGTTCTAATGTTTTGTAAATCAAATTCAGTGCATCATTTTGCGCATTCAGTGTTTTTTTACAATGATTGACACAGAAATGCATTCTGCATGCGTTAAATGCATTGCATTAAATGCTAAAATCTGACTTGAACTACTTTAATTTTTACAAACAATTTCACAAAAAGTTGTTCTGCACACAAAACTAATTTAATGTTACAATTTATGCAAGTTAAATGTGTTTTACTAGTGTTTCATGTGTTGAAATACATGCAACATTTTACTCAAGAACAATTTTATAAACTGTTTATACAGAAATTATGTTTTTGTTTTGTGAATCTAATTCAATGCAACAACTCAAGCATTAAACACATTATGAATGATTTACAGAAATGCATTCTTTATGGGTTTAATGCACTGCATTGCCCACATTTCATCAAACTCCTGAAATGTTACAATCTAGGCAAGAATGATTAATGATTGATTTTTGTTTGATGAACTGCACTTTAATGCAACAATTCCTCAAGAACCTTTTATGAACTGCTTATACAGAAATTATGTAAGCATGACCTCTGACCTTGCATCCTTCACAGGCATGAACACCATAGTGAAATCCTGATGCTCTGTCGCCACAGATACGACACTCCATATTTAGCCCCGCTCCCTCCTCACGGCCCTGCAGGAGCTGCTCCGACAGGGGTGATGCTTTGGAGAGATCTACACACAAACACACAACTTCATGAAACTGTGCAAAAGCATATAGAAATGTGCAAACTAATCATCCATTATCACCTGTGGAGGCTGCTGTCGACTCAGGACTGACTGTACTGCGGCTCGTGTTGCTCCGCTCTTCCGTTTCATTCGCCTCCTGCCGGTTCGTCTCCCAGCTAAGCTCCTCCCCCTCCAGATCCATGCTGTCCCCTAGGTTAAGCTCCGCCCCTGCTCCCAGCTCACACAGCACGTCCTCCAAGTTTTTGTCATCTGGCCCCTCCCCTTGGCTGCTACAGGGGGAGGAGTCTTCGTTTCCCATAGACACTCCGCACACCACACCGGGAACTCTGGGTAACCTGCTCCTCAGAACGGCCGAATCTCTGCCATCCATCTCCAGAAAATCAAACACGCTTATGAGTAGCGGCGATCATAACAGCACCTGAAAGATGCAAACATAGTACAAACACGTTTTGTGTCTAAACAAATAAACGATTAATCGCGTACAAAAATAAAAGTTTGAGTTGCCTAATATATGTGTGTGTACTGTGTGTAGTTATTATGTGTAGTTATATAGTATATTTATTTGTGTAGTTATTAAATAAATATTTAGAAATATATGTATTTATTATAATTTTTCATATAATTTATATATATAAATAAAAATATTTCGCACATAAATAACATATTTCTCTTAAATACATACATTAACTTGTGTGTATTTATATAAACATAATAATTACACACAGTACACACACATATTAGGCTAACTCAAACCTTTATCTTGCATGTGATTATTCGTGATTAATCGTTCAACAGCCCTAGTTATATATAAACCAGGGTTATTATAGTTAAAAAAAATTGTTACTTGAAAAAAAGAAGAATGTTAAAGTAAATAAGATATCAAAAACTTATTTCATCTACATTCCAAAGCACATTACTCATTTTCATGTAACTTAATGTACAAAAAAAAAGTGTGGCAGCAGAGCGCTGGATCCAGAACAAAAACGGATCTGTCACGAATGTTTTCCTATGCATTTGATTAAGCACAGACAAGTACACAGAAGACACAACGATCTATCACGCCATATTAAAGAGCGCCAAAAAGGTATTTATTGCTTGAGTTTCCTAGACTTTGTTTGATATCAAAAGTAACACAAAGCCTAGCCTATTGCTATTAGTTCATTCATCAACTGAAAACAGCATAGACCAAAAGACCGATTGTGATTTAAGAATCGATTTTGGTTCATTAAAATGAGAATCTATTCAAATCGAGAAAGATCGAGAACGATTTTTTGTTTTGTTTTGTTTACAGCCCTAACATATTTTGTTGTTTTTAAACACTGTCGTCCTGTACCTTAGATTCATGATTAAAAATGAAAATGTGAACAAAAATAAAAACAATTAAAAGTTTTATTCTAATTAAAATATGAAAATTATAATGACGGGTGATAATAGATTATGACGGAATTTTCACGTTAAAGTCTCTAGCGCAACTGATACAGAAATTCAGTTTTTTTATTTTGTGAATCAAATTTAATGCAATAACATACGCATAAAAGATATTATGACTGATTTGCGTATATAGAGGATATATGCACACATAGGTAAATACATATATGCATACATATATATATATATATATATATACACACACACATATATATAGAAATATTAAATGTTTATTATGCCCAAATGATGTCAGTCCCATCTTAAAAGTGTCTGATCTGATGTGTTTGTGTGTGTGGATATATGTATTCGAGGAACAGTTGCGATAACACAACACTGATTTGACAGCTGTACGTTGTTCAGAAGGACACCGGAGCACCGCAGTAAGCCCACCCCCAACCGACTGGCCAACGCATGGCATTCTGGGAACTAACACCATCCAGCTGTAGAGACATGAGACGTCTGCGGGCGAACCGAAAACGTTTCCAGACTGACAGAGACGCTGCTGTCTTTAGACCTCTGACACACATACACACACACACACACATACGGACAGATGAGACCTTTGTGAGTGAATTTCTCAGTATCAGTTCCCAGAAACACCCAGTGAAACTCTGAGAATGAAGAGCAGAGGTCAGCGAGGCCCGTCACTTGAGCGCCTGCAGGCTGCGGGATCTGCCTCTCGCTGGAGCTTCACACTCTTTCACACTGAACTGTGACACACAGGCCTGCCCACAAACAAGTTCTACAAAAACATGATTTAACTTCCAAATATATCATGTAATCAAGTGTATTCATGATAACAAGCTAGCTTTGACACTAGGGTTAGTCTACGATCAAAGCAGCAGTGTGTCCGTTTAGATCAAACAAGAGCACAGATCATCCTGAAACCACAACTTTCTTCTGCAACAAACCAATCACACAGCATCTCTCTCACTGACTGGAGGTTCAGCGGGGTCCCGCGCTGCGATTGGTCAGCTGAGCGTTATGTGGGTCAGTGTGCGGATCAATGAGTGTGTTCAAACATGGCAGATCTCCTGCCATCAAGGAACTAAAGACCTTCATCACTAGAGCAGATTAGCAAATTTAATCCGCCACAGAATTTACACACGTCAGCACCAGGCCTTTCTTTGCGGGGGTCAAAGGTCACCACTACACTACAGTACACTACGCATACTCATCCTGCAGGATGTGGTAAGAACTTTCTTCTGTGTGTTTCATTTTTGAATGCAAAATACCATTATATGCACTTATGTAGTCACAGTCACCTTTTAACCCTACAAAGTGAAAGGAGCTGACCTTTTATAAAAAGTCAAACTCAGGTCAGACTTGTAAAAGCAGAGAATCATGTGACTGGAAGCGAGTCTTCATGGCAACATGGTTAATGAGTTTGTTAGTGACAGTAACTCAGACTGACAGCTGCTAGTTAGCAGGAGTGTTCATAAAGAGAGATCTTATCTTCAAACCACTAACTAGCGTGACTAACTGAGAACTAACCAAACCGCACTGACCCTAAACGACTCTTAGTGATGGTCCTCCTTGACTTTAAGCCAATTAGCCCTCATTAGTATACATTAGCTGCTCATTAGATGCTTTTGAAGGGCAGACAACAATAAACCTGTTTATTAACTAGTTTACCGGAATTAGAAAAGAGCTTACAGATGGAGAAACAACCTCCGTTTGATGGGTTCTAGGAATTTCAATGTTGTAATGTTTGCAAGTTAAAAAGTATTTAAAAACTCATTAAAAAAAAAAAAACAGTGGTACTTTGTACTTGTGTTTTTTTTATGTGAATGAATCCTATGATGCATTGCGAATTACCTAAAACAAAAAAGTCAGTGGAATTATTTTAAGTCTCTTCATTTATTTAGATGAATATGTAAATATGAGCTGCTCTATGTTTTTGCGAATTTTTATAGAAAGTTTGCTTTCGTTTTTTCTGAAACTAATTCATTTGATCTGATTTTGTTTGAGATGACGTCATACCAGTCTGTTCCTCAATTTCACTAGTATATCGGGGCCATATATATATATATATATATATGTATGTATATATATATATATATATATATATATATATATATATATAACGAAAGCATTTTTTTGTTTGTTTGTTTGTTTTACATTCAGAACTGACCTGATTTCCAAAAACCTGACTGACTGTCTGACATTCTCACTGGTCAATAAATGCCTGTCAAACAAGATTTGCCACAGAAATATGGCTGTTTAGGACTTCTTAAAATCACATATAAAGTCTTGTGGTTTCTACCAAATAACATCTTCATCAATTAACGTCACAGCTTGCAGTGCATATACGCAATATATATTTATAAATTTCTGTATAACGAGAGCTCTTTTTTTTACGTCCAGAATCTGTAACTTACTGACTGACATTTTCATTGGTCAACAGATGCCTACATTATGAGCGTGTGTTTTTGTCAACTTTTGGTCGTTGTCGTGACAGTGTCGATTTTGCTGTTTCCATGGAAACAAGAATTGGGACAGAACTTTTCTTAAACTTTCTTAAAAATCTTGTGGCTACTACCAAATATCATCATCATCATTAAACCTCAAAGCCTGCAGTGCATTGGTAAAAAAGGTTTACGTTATCGCTAAAAATCTCTATAACAAAAACATGTTTACACGTTATTGATAATAACAAAAACAATTTTTATGACCAGTATTTAAATGATTTCCAAAGGCCTAAAATTGTGTCACTGTCAGTCTCACTGTTCAATAAATGCCTACATCATGAACATGTTATTTTGTGAACTCTGACCAAATGACGTAGTGTTGTTTTTCGCTGTTTCCATGGAAACAAGAAACGTTCTACGCTATGAATTTGGCTATTTAAGACTTTTTAAAATCGCATATTAAGTCTTGTGGCTTCTACCAAAAATCATCAGTCATCACTGAACCTCACAGCTTGCGGTGCATCAGTCTGGAAAGATTTACGAAAAAACTTCGGAACCAGAGCATTTTTTAATTACGTCCTGAACCTGGAACTGACTGTCTGACATTTTTTTATTGGTCAACACACACCTACATCACAAGCTTGTTTTTTGTCAACGTTTGGTCACATGACAGTGTCGATTTTGCGGTTTCTATACAAACAAGAATTGCGACAGAAATTTCTGTTATGAATTTGCCGATTAAACACTTTTCAAAATCGCATTGTGGCTACTACTGAATATCATCATCATCATCACTAAAGCTCACAGCTTAAGGTGTGTTGGTCATGAAAGGTTTACACGTTATCACTAAAAATCTCTATAACGAAAACCATTTTTATGACCAGAATTGACCTGTTTTTTGCTGTTTCCATGGAAACAAGATTCACTACAGAAACATTCTACACTATGAATTTGGCTATTTAAGACTTTTTATAATCATATATGAAGTCTTGTGGCTTCCACCAAATATTACCATTGTTAGCATCAGTCTGGAATTTAAAAAAAAAAATCTATTTCTTTATAACAAAAGTTGTTGTTTTTTAAATGTCCAGAACTGACCTGATTTCTAAAAACCTTTAACTGACTGTCTGACATTCTCACTGGTCAACAGATGTCTATGTCAAGAGCATGTTATTTTTGTCAGCTTTTGGCCCAAATAACAATGTGACGTTTCCACAGTTTCCATGGAAACGAGATTCGCAACAGAAACGTTCTACACTACGAATTTGGCTATATAAGACTTAAGATCTTTTTAGCCTAAAACTGTCTGGCCGGCACTCTCGTTGGTCAACAAACACCTACATCATGAATGCGTTATTTTGTCAACTCTTAGACAAATGATGTAGTGTTGTTTTTCGCAGTTTCCATGGAAACGAGATTCGGAACAGAAATGACCTACGCTATGAATTTGGCTATTTAAGACTTTTAAATTGTATATAAATACTTGTGGCTTCTACTAAATATCATCATTTTAAAGAAAAATCTATTTCTTTATAACCAGAGCATTAATTTTTTTTATGTCCAGAACTGACCGGATTTTCAAAAACCTTGAACTGTCTGTCTGATATTCTCATTGGGCAACAGATGCCTACATCACAAGCGTGTTTTTGTCAACTTTTGGCCACATGACAGTGTCTGTTTTGCTGTTTGCGTGGAAACAAGAATTGCGACAAAAATTTCTGTTATGAATTTAGCGAATAAACAAAAAAATAATATAAAATCGCACTCGCCGCATCGTCTTGTGGTTACTACTGAATATTATCATCTTTTCTCTTTTTTTTACATCTAGAACTGACCTGATTTTCAAAAACCCTGAATATTCAAAACCTGATATTCTCATTGCTCAACAGATGGCTACAACAAGAGCATTTTTTTCATTACAGTGTAGATTTTGCTGTTTCCATGGAAACATAAATGTCTGTTACAAATTTGGCGATTAAACACCTTTTTAAAATCGCTTTAAAAGTCTTGTGGCTACTACCGAGTTTTTATCATTATCGCTAACCCTCACAGTTTGTGGTGCGTTGGTCAGGAAAAGTTTACACGTAGTCGCTAAAAATCGCTATAACGAAAATAATTTTATGACCAGAATTAATCTCATGTTCAAAAGCCCAAAATTGTCTGATTGCCACTCACATTGTTAAACAAATGCCTACATTGTGTGTTATTTTGTCAAATCTTGGCCGTTGTTTTTCGCTGTTTCCATGGAAACAAGATTCGCGACAAAAACGTTAGCGATATGCGTTTTTTACATCGAGAACTGTCAACTTTAGGCTACACGATGGAGCATCATTTTCGCTCTCAGGTGTTGACATTGCGAAGTGTTTTCCCCATTTTTTTTCTTCACGAGGACGTCAAAATATCCTAAAATATCCTAAAATTCGCAAATGCTAACAAACCGAGTTTCGCTTTCGCAAGCTCTTGCGTTTCACCATCTCAAATACTTTTATACAGACATCAGGTCTGTGAGACAGAAGACAGAGACAGACAGCCTGCGACAATCACACTATCTGACACTTATGCAGACCACAGCGAGGAAGGAAGGAACCTCCCTCAAACCTGCCGCCAGACGGACGGAAAGACAGACGCTGCTGCCTGAAATTAAAAACCAAAGGAACAAAAAAAGAGAAGGACAGTCTGTCTGTTAGGAAACAACACTCAAAACCACATGAAGCCTGACGGAGCAGATCTACGACAGACCCTGTGAGAGAAAAAACAAGACTAGTACACTTCATCACGCATCACTAGCAGTTCATGAGATACTACAGAGCGGATGATGTGTTAATATTAAGCGGCGGGTCGTGACTCCTCGGGGTCGATGAACGGGTACCACCACAAACATCTCAAAGTTCACATCAACATATTTTTCTCGGGTGGGCGACTCTGGCCTTGGCGGCTTCTTCATGTTTGTATTTTTTGCATGAAGTTGAACTTGTGATGAGTGAAAAACACCTCAAACGGGTTTCCAGTGATTTTACAGCCCGTTCAGTAACTGTTTGTTCAGTTAGTAAACACACAGTGTGTGCCAGTATGTTGCAAGAGGACGAACCGTCCCAAAATCACCCCAAAACAACTTTCCCCTACAAACATGCCTTAATCTGTCTATTTTTCTATACATGGATACATACGTGTTTTAACGCTTGGCGTGATGTCAGCACAAAACTCTCTTTGAAACTTTATATGAGCACAAACTTATCGGTCTCAGTAAATAAACCATTAGAGTTTCATATGACCGCATGACAAATGAACGTTAAACAAACTTACGAGTCAATCCCGATTGTTTATTCCGTTATTGTCCAATCGGATCAACGAGAATCCAAGAAACTATTCATGTTTACCGGGACGCGCTCCGCTGCGCTGCGCTTCATCATACGGGAGTCCCGACGGCGAGAGCGCTCCGTTTCACACGCGTCACGGCCCCGCTCCGGTATGACGTCATAGCGGCTCATTTCACTTAACCCTATAAGAACCGCACGCGTATTTATAAGTAGCCTATATATACATATTCCACTCATGTGATGCATTATGAACATTTGTTTTTAGTGTTTTTAGTATTAGTTTTTCTTTAGTTGCAGCACAAACGCTATTTATATTTACGCTTATTTTAATCATCTCAAGTTTATGCGCTTACTTCCGGTCATCGCCAGCAGATGTCGCTGTTCGCCATGTAAAACCGATGAAACGCCAATCGAATCACTCTGTAAACTTGAGGGGATTTTAAACGTGTAAGATATTTTCGTTTTAGCATCCAAACAGCGTATGAAAGCGTATAACTACTGCGTATTTACTGAAAAGCTGCGCTTTGCATTTTAGTAAGATTGCATTAAAATGTGTAAAATACATAAGAGTTGCACTTATTTTGTTTGTCTACTCATTTATTTTCTTTCGTGACAGTGAGTGCGATAGCAGTTTATCTACACAGCATCTTCTGCTCACACAGGAAACAGGAAGTCAAACCACAGCTGCTTCACCAAAAATCATCCTGGGTCTGTCATACAGCAACAACAACAACACAATACATTTCAGTTTCAGTTATGATTTCAGCTATGCTTCATTCACAGTCGATTTCTTAAAGAAATAGTTAACGCAAAATAAAAATCTGCTGAAAATGCACATCAGTTGCTCATCAACAGATCCTCTGCTGTGAATGAGTGCCGTTAAAATAAGAGTTCAAGTGAAAAAGAACATCTTCTGTTTTTGCCACATATTTTGGACTGTTTTGGCTTGTACACGATGCAAATTTCTCTCCTGATTCAGACCAGACTGTTTTTTACACTGGAGGAAGTGTTATTATGGATTGCAGAGTTCAAAACAGCTTTTTAATGATGGATTTGTTTCAGATTTTGTCTTCTCAAGATGTTAACTAATGGACTGGAGTGGTTGTGGATTATTGTGATGTTTTTCTCAGCTGTTTGGACGCTCATTCTGACGGCACCCATTCACATCCATTGGTGTGCAAGTGATGCAATGCTACATTTCTCCAAATGTGATGAAGAAACAAACTCATCCTAATCTTGGATGACCTAAAGATGAGTACATTTTCAGCTAGTTTTCATTATTGAGTGAACAGTTTCTATGTCAGTTGTACTAATTTTTTCAAGTTTATTCAGCGTCATTTGGCTGTGCGTTTTCACTGTTGCCGCAGTCCATATTCTCTCCGCCGCTGGTGTCGTCATAGTGGAGGCTGTTCTGTTTCTCCCTCTCGGGTTTCGGTGGAGGTCTGGATTCGGTCTCGCTGACCGAGGGGTTGCGGACCGGAGGAGCGAGGAGATTACTGGAGGACGCTCTCCTTTCTTTAAGAGAATGGAACAGAAGAACAGAAATGAACTCTGATTTTATGCAGTTAATAATGCTACAAGAACATAACAAACCTCCAGGGCCGATGGGGTGCATCAGGCGGTTCATCTGCACGTTCCAGTGTTTGACGCTCGTGCTGGCCTGCCGGAGTTTGCGCTGCGCCGCCTGCGGACGACACACGTTCATAAGTGTGGAGGAACACGTGAGGAACGCAACACAAGCGTGGCGCTGAGCTCACCGCGATGTCCTGGTCCACTCTGCGTCGGCTGGCTCGCACTCTGTCCAGTTGAAGTTGGGCATCATCCAGAGCCTGAGACTTCCTCTCCATCTCCTGCATGAGCTCCTGCTTCTCACGCTGGGTCTGCTGGAGCTGCTCCTCTTGCTCCTCCTGCAGCGCCAACAGAGACTTCACCTTCTCCTCCTCCTCGGCCAGCAGCCTGCAAACACCAGACGAAACGCTAGCGCTTAGCTACACACCAGAGTGAAACTTAACACTAAACTACACCTAAACACCAGAAACATCGATGCTAACATAGTTAAACATCAGAAATATTAATGTAAACTCAGCTAAACACCAGAAATATCAGTGCTAACTCGGCTAAACACTAGAAACATACATGCTAGCACAGCTAACCACCATAAACATTTAGGATAATACAGTTAAACACAAGAAACATTGATGCTAACAGCTTAACATCAGAAATAACAACGGTAATAGAGTTTAACACCAGAAATATGAATGTAAACACAACTAAACACCAGAAACATTAGAGCTAACATTGCTAAACACCAGAAATGTCAAAGCTATCTCAGCTAAACACCACAAATATCAGTGCTAACTCAGCTAAACACCAGAAACATAGATGCTAGCACAGCTAAACACCATAAAAATTTATGATAATAAAGTTAAACACAAGAAACATTGATGCTAACACAGCTTAATACTAGAAATAACAACGGCAAAAAAAGAAACATGAATGTAAACACAACTAAACACCAGAAATATTAATGCTAACATTGTTAAATATGAGAAATATTAATGCTAATTCAGCTAAACACCAGATATATTAGCGCTAACATTACTAAACACCAGAAATGTCAAACTATCTTTGCTAAACACCAGAAATATCAGTGCTAACTCAGCTAAACACCAGAAATATCAATGCTAACTTTGTTAAACACCAAAAACATTGATGTTAACACAGCTAAACACCAGAAATATCAATTCTAAAAGCTAAACAGATCAGCTAAAAGAGACAAACACTAGAAATATCAATGCTAACAGTTAACACCAGAAGTATTAACGCAAATGCCGTTAAACACCAGAAATATTAATGTTAACTCAGCTAAACAGATCAGCTAAAAAAGACAAACATTAGAAACATCAATGCTAACACAGCTAAACACCATAAATTTTAATAACATTTTAATTTTTAACAAAAAAAAAAAAAATTATATATAATGTTATAATGTTAACATGTGTAGCTAAAACAAAACATCAGTGCTAAAACTGCATTTAAGCATTTCAGCAAAATAAAAACAGCAGGGCTTAAACTGAAAACTAGCATTTAAAAAACTCAACTTCAGAGCTCACAAAGCTTATTAAGCTGGGTTAAGTTACCCAGACATTATGAGAGGCAACTAAACACCAGCTGTGTAGCGCTAAACACTAGCACTTCTGCTTTAGGTTTATTCATCAAGTGAAACATATCAGTAAGGCTGTGGCAGCACACATTTAATCAGCGTGTTTGATGATAACCCGTCTACATTTGTGCAACATTTACCGAGACGCCAACCACAACACAGATGACAGGAAGTGTCATGTGTATAATGTTTTTCAGCGACTGCATGTGTGTGTGAGAGAGAATTTAAACATTTATTAGCCGTATCTCCACAGCTAAAGGTGCCTGAACCTGCTTTAGCGACTTGACTAAAGCAAAAATAATTAAGAAAATAAGTAAACAATATATTTATAATGATTTTTATCCTCACAGATAGATGGATATTTTAGTCAATTTAAATTAATATATGTATAAAATACATGCATATATAAATACAAAAATATATGTAAATAAGAACTATGGAGGTCTATGCCTATATGCTATCTATGCCTCTTTTATATTTAAAATATTTAATTTAAATATAAATAATTTAAATAATTTTATTTAAATATTTTAATATATGAAATGAACGTGTGTGAGAGAAATGAACGTTTGTTGTTGTTTTTTAAATTTTGGGGCGGAGTTTCCTTTGAGTGTTACTGACAACCTTTCTGTCTCTCTCTTTCTCTCTGTATGTCTCTCTGGTGCGTGTATGTACACGTGAGTGTGTGTGTGAGTGTGTACTTGTTTTTGCTACATTGTGGGGATTAAATGTCCCCACAAGGATAGTAAAACCTGAAATTTTTGACATTGTGGGGACCGGCCTGCGGCCTGTTAAAAAATCATTAAAAATAGTAAATGACGTTTATCTGAAAATGCAACGGTGTAAACATATTTTCTGTAAGGGGTAGGTTTAGGGTTAGGGTTGGGTTAGGGGATAAGACAATATCGTTTAGTCAATATAAAAACTATAGAAGTCTATGGAAAGTTCCCACAATTCACAAAAACAAACGTGTGTGTGTGCACCTGGTCTGTGTGTATCTGTACGTCTCTTCCTCCTGTCGTGCTCTGATCTGTTGCTCTAGAGCTTCCTGAAGTCTGTGATGAAGATCTTCCAGCTCTCTGATTCTCCGCTGCTGGTGTTCAGCCTCCAGATCTCGCACCGCCACCTCAGCACGAAGATTCGCCCGTGCCTGACACACACACACACACAGAGCCTGTTACAGTCTGCACTGTCTGTATAGGCTTCCTTTTCAAGTCCATCGCACATATTTTACACTTACATTGCATTTTTTTTTCACTTACAGTGTGAGATATTTCTAAACTGGCTGAAATAAAATAAATGCCGTGTTGCATTTTATTTTATTTTAGTTAACATCTGTTTTCTTTCAAGTTTAACATTTTTAATTGTTTTAGTTAACTATAAAATCATTTCTTTCCAATGATCAATAAAAACATTTGTATTATTTATATTTGTTTTATTTTTACACTTAACTTGTCATTTCTATATTTTAATTTAATGAAACAATTTTAAATTAATTTTAATCATTTAATTAAATTATTTTAAAAATATTGTTTAACAACTAGATAGTAAAGTTCGCAGACAAACTTTAAATTTGCTTGAAAAAGCCTTGCCATGTAGTTTGAAGTAGTTTTAAAAGCTTTAAGTTTGAAGGTGTCCAGTTTTAACTAGTTTGAAGTTTAAATTAGTTTTAAAATTAGTTGCTAGGCAACCTAGCTAGGCTAGGTGGTTGTTAGGGTACCCCGGGTGGTTGCTAAGGTGTTGCTATGCATTTGTTAGGGAACTTGGGGTGGTTACTAGGGTGGTTGCGGGGGTGTTGCTGTGCGGTAGCTGGGGTAACCACAATGCTTGCTAAGGTGTTGCTATGCAGTTGCCAAGGTACTCAGGGTAGTTGCTAGTCTAGAGTGTTACTAGCACATGTTGTTAGCATTATTAGCATGTTACTAGCATGTTAACATTATTAGCAAGTTACTAACATGTTACTAGGATGATTAACAAGTTATTAACATGTTAGCATGATTATCTGGTTAGTAGTATGTTACTAGCACGATTAGCAAATTACTAGCATGTTGTTATGATTAACAAGTTACTAGTATGTTACTAGCATGATTAGCAAACATGTTGTTAGCATGATTAGCAAATTACTAACATGCAACTAGCATGATTAACAAACATGTTGTTAGCATTATAAACAAGTTAGTATCATGTTACGATTAGCAAACGTTACCATTATTAGCAAGTTAGTAGCATGTTACTAGGGTGATTAGCAAGTTACTAGCATTTGTAAACATGATTAGCAAGTAAATAGCATGTTGCTAACATGTTTGTAACATGTTACTAGCATGTTGTTACCATGATTAACAAGTTACTAACAGGTTACTAGCATGATTAGCAAGTTACTACCATGTGGTTAGCATAATGAGCAAGTAACATGTTATTCACATGATTAGCAAGTTACTAGCATGTTGGAAGCATGATTTGCGAGTTACTAGCATGTTTATAGCATGACTAGCATGTTACTAGCATGTTGGTAACATGTTTATAGCATGATTAGCATGTTTATAGCATGTTGCTAACATGTTTATAACATGATTAGCATGTTGATAGCATGGTTAGCAAGTTACTAACATGTTGCTAACATGTTTGTAGCATGATTAGCATGTTACTAGCATGTTGTTAACATGTTTGAAGCATGATTAACGAGTTACTAGCATGTTTGTAGCATGATTAGCATATTACTAGCATGTTGATAGCATGGTTAACAAGTTACTAACATGTTGCTAACATGTTTGTAGCATGATTAGCATGTTACTAGCATGTTGTTAACATGTTTGAAGCATGATTAGCGAGTTACTAGCATGTTTGTAGCATGATTAGCATGTTGATAGCATGGTTAGCAAGTTACTAACATGTTGCTAACATGTTTGTAGCATGATTAGCATGTTACTAGGATGCTGCTAACATGTTTATAGCATGATTAGCATGTTGATAGCGTGGTTAACAAGTTACTAACATGTTGCTAACATGTTTGTAACATGATTAGCATGTTACTAGCATGTTGTTAACATGTTTGAAGCATGATTAGCGAGTTACTAGCATGTTTGTAGCATGATTAGCATGTCACTAGCATGTTGATAGCATGATTAGCAAGTTACTAACATGTTGCTAACATGTTTGTAGCATGATTAGCATGTTACTAGCATGTTGTTAACATGTTTAAAGCATGATTAGCGAGTTACTCCTTCACCTCCTGCGCCTCCTGTAACTGCCTCTGCAAGGTTTTCTGCAGCTCCTCATGCTGGCTGCGCCTCCTCTGCTCCTCCTGCTGCAAGGAGACCCGAGCCTGTCTCTGCGCCTCCTTCAGGAGCTCCAGCTCGGCCAACTGCTCCTCACGCTCTCCCTGCAGCTCCCGCAGCCTGCGCGTCTCCTCCGCGCGCATCGCACGCCTCCTCTCCCTCTCTTCGCGCAGCTCCCGCCTCCGTGCCTTCAGCTCCTCGTGCAGTGACACCCTGCCTTCCGCGGACAGACGCAGAGCCGTCTGGATCGCTGTTATTGTCAAATATTTAACCAGTTAATTATTACAAAATTCAGTGTGGCTTATGTTATGCTTGTTAATATTTATAAATTGTAATAGAAAACTAGATTAAAAAAAAAGTTTGTCAAGACAAACTTTAAGTTGGCTTGAGAAAGCCTGATCAGAAAGTTTGTAAAAGTTTAATGGTTTTCAGTCTGAAATAGTTTGAAGTTTAAAGTAGTTTTAAAGCTTAAAGCTTTAATGTTTTGAAGGCAAAAAACAAAAAAAAAATCAGATAGATAGATATGATTAACCTGTTGCTAGCATATTTCTAACATTATTAACAAGTTACTAACATGTTTTACCATAATTAACATTTTGTTGGCATGTTTCTAACATGATTAGCATATTGCTAGCATGTTTTTAACATGATTGGCATGTTGCCAGAGTTTGCTAGCATGATTAGCATGTTGTTATCATGTTTCTAGCATGATTTGCATGTTGTTAGCACGTTCCTAGCCTGATTAACATTTTGTTAGCATGTTTCTAGCATGATTAGCATATTGCTAGCATGTTTTAACTTGCTTCTAGCATGATTAACGTGTTGTTAGCATATTCCTAGCCTGGTTAGCCTGTTGCTGGCATGTTTCTAACATGATTAACAAGTATCTAACATGTTTCTAGCATGATTAACATTTTGCCAACATGTTTTGAACATGATTAATGTGTTATTAGCATGTTCCCAGCCTGATTAGCCCTTTGCTAGCATGTTTCTAACTTGATTAACAAGTTATTAACATGTTTCTAGCATGATTAACATGTTGTTAGCATGTTTCCAGCATAATTAGCATACTGATAGGATGTTAGCATGATTAGCATGTTGCTAGCATAATTCTAACATGATTAGCATGTTGTTAGCATGTTTCTAGCATGATTAGCATATTGCTAGCATGTTTTTAACATGATTAGTATGTCCTTAGCGTTTGCTAGCATAATTAGCATACTGATAGGATGTTACCATGATTAGCATGTTGCTAACATGTTTTTAGCCTGATTAACATTTTGTTAACATGTTTCTAGCATGATTAGCATATTGCTAGCATGTTTTAACATGTTTCTAACATGATTGTCAAGTTACTAGCAATGTTAGCATGTTTGTAACATGTTTACCATGTAACTAGCATGTTGTTACCATGATTAGCATGTTGTTAGCATGTTTCTAACATATAGAATAATTTATAAATAATTCTAATAAATTTAACTGAAATATTTAACAAAATTCTGTGACATTTATGCTTAAAATAAATAAATAAATAAGAATTAATAAATAATATAGAACTAATTTGTAAATTTTATAATAAAATTGTGAAATCATTTAATTTAATTTTATATTTAAAAAAGGGTATAAATATAAATTTTTAACAAAAATATCTAAACATCTTTAAAACACCATACATCATGCCATAACATTTTTGACAAGATTTTCTTTTTATCATTTCTGCAGTGATATTGATAGAATGAGGACCTGTGATCCACTCCTGTCTCTGTCTGGAGTCAGGCGCGCTGATCTCGAAGGTTTTGTTGAGCGTCTTGACGCAGAACATGCATCTTTTCCCGTCCCTGTCCGACAGCACCTGTCAATCACAGTCACACGCTGTGTTATACACAGAAAGCGTCGGATGCAAACACATCACTGTATAGTCGTACCTCCACGCAGCAGTTCTGGTCCATCTCGATGACGCCCTTACAATCTTTGCAGTCCTCGCTGACGAAGTACGAGAGTGAGCCAGGCTTCAGGCAGAACCAGCGCTCTGTCCAGTTCCTGCGAAGATGACCCTTCTTCCACAGATAGCCCTGAAACACACGCAGACGGGTCACATGGACACCTGTCTGACATCAGACGGAGTGAGAGAATTAGAGATGAACGCACCTCCTTCAGCACGTTCCCCACCATCTCCCTGTAGACCTTCTCCACGGCTACACTGATGCTCTCGCCATCCACTCCTCGACTCACGGCGGCTGAGTTCACCACGTCCAAGAAGTTCCAGACGCTCAGGCCGTCCTTCTGCACAGCGTCCTGCGACAGGAACTCCTCCAGCTCCACGCAGGTCAGCTCCACCGGCATCACGCTGCTGATCTTCCTCAGCAGATACTCTGCCTGCAGAACAAACACAACATAAAAATCAACAAAATTGAATCTTTACATATGCTGAAATTCATGAATGAAGAATAAACCGAGTCTTTTTAGAGTTCATGGTGGTCAGGCTGGTTTTTTGGAACACAGTAGCTGGTTTGATGCTGGTCCAAGGTGGTTTACCAGCTCTAACCAGCTTTACCAAGATTGGCCACCAGGTCTACCAACCATGTAGATCAACTTGGACCAACTAGTGTTCATAAATGATGAAGATCTTTAGAAGTGTTTCAGCTCACCTCCTCCGGCACGAGTGTGAGAGGATATCCGTCCGCTAGAAAGTTGAAAAGACACCAGAGCCGCATGCCGTCCTGATTGGACAAAACCCGGTGCGTGTCGGGACGGTAGTTTTTCTTGGAGCAGAGAGTCCAGCATAGCTCATCCACTTCCTCTTTAACGAACGTCCCCTCCGTCACCTGATGACACAACAAACGCGACTCAATCTTGATTAATTCTTCAAGAAAGCAATGAGATTCAATGAAGACTTTGGTTTCTTCCCCAGTGACTCACACAAGTTTCAATAGGTCTCATCAATGTCTCAAACTGTGCTCTCATGCATTTTTCATTCATTTGTATTTTGACTTTTTAGGAGAAACATCCGAGACAAAATCCAGATTTTCCAGAGATCCTGAGACCTCAAAAAAAGTCTATGAGCTATGAAAGAGCAACTGCTGACAAATAACTTTGAGCAGGACATTTTCCCAAATCTCTTTCCAGATAAAATCTTTTTAATATCTCAATTATTTCTCCAAGAAATCAATGAGATTCAATTGAGACTTTGGTCTCTTCCCCAGTAATCTCATGTGGGTCTCCTATAGGGTTTCAGATCAGATGTCAACAATGTCTCAAACTGTGCTCAGATTAGACTCATGCATTTCTCAATCATTTCAGTTGAACTCTAGAGTTTGAGATGAGATCTCAACTATGTCTCAAATACTAAACTCAGATTTGTCTCATTCATTTGAACTGTCCTTTTTTGGGAGAAACATCTAAGACAAAATTGATCCTGAGAAGTCATTGAAGTCTATGAGAGATGAAAGAGCGACTGCTAAACAATAACTTTGAGCAAGACACATTTTTCCACATCTCTTCCCAAATAAAATATTTGTAATATCTCAATTATTTCTCCAAGAAAGCAATGAGATTCAATTGAGACTTTGGTTTCTTCCCCAGTAATCTCACAAACGTCTCCGCCAGAGTTTTAGAAGAGTTCTCAACAGTGTCTCAAACTGTTCTTGCATTTGACATTTCTGATTCATTTGTATTTCCCTTTTCAGGAAAAAAAACATCTGAGACAAAATCCAGATTTTCCAGAGACCCTGAGACCTCAATAAGGTCTATGAGCTATGAATATTTCTCATTAAATGAGTTGAGCTCCACATTAATTTTCTAGCTCCAAACTTTATTAGATTCACTCTTCCGGGTTATTTTCACATGATTTCAGGAGAAACGTGATACTTTAATAAAACATAACGGAGAGTATCATGAGAATTAAATGAGCACCTTTTGAAAGTGTGTTTGTGTTGCGGTACCTTGTCCAGTATGAACTGGTTTAGGTAGGGCATGTACCCCTGAGTGGATACAGGACCGTCATCATCATCACTGAAGTGTCTCTCGAGGGCCGCGGGGTCGTGAGGAATCCGTAAAACACTGTGAAGATTATGAGACAAAACCTGCACACACACACACACGCACACGCACACACGCACACACAAGCTTTTGTTTGATACCAATCCGTCTAAAGCCACAGAGTGTGAGTCAGATTAACTAGAACAGCAGTTTCACAAACTCGGATATCTAAATTAGAACATACTTCACACTCCTGTGTTATTTAAAGACATTATTGATGCAGACAAACACAAACCATCAAGAGAAACCTCCTTCAATCAAACCAGACCACTTCACAGTCAAATATAGTACGATGATGTAATGATGGGTGAAAACATTGAGTGCGCGCTAAAAAAAACTCCAGAACTATACTGTATATACAACATATAATGTACACAGTATGCAACATTTACATATAATACGCATAAACAAGACAGATGTTATTATAATTAAGGTAAATACTGCATAAAGTTAAGAATTGTTTACTTTATCAATCACTTTTAACTTTGTGGGCGTCCCTTAAATGTGAACTTTTGAGACTTGCATATCTACACAAACACCTGTTTCTGTCTCACCTTGAGCTGTGATTTGGACACTTTGCCGCTGTCTTCGGTGTCCAGGGACGTGAAAGCGTACCAGATACTTTTCAGCAGAGCAGCTCTCAGCGCCATGTCTCACACTCACCTGATGATCTGAATCTTATTTTTCCTCTCCTTCATTCTCTCTGAAAGTCTACCCACATCCTGCAGGTGTTTGCTGACCTCTGGCGCCCCCTGTCTGCAGTCCTGAGATCACTTCACAATAACATATTACCATACTAGTAGTTTCTGTAGTGTGCAGTATGCATACTAGGGCTGCTCGATTATGACAAAAATGATGACTCATCATCATTACTTTGATCATGATTATTAAATTATTAATAATCATGATTATTATTATTAAAACTAATCAGTGGTTTTGGAATCATCATGACCTTCTGAAAGTGGATTTCCTTGAACTTTAAACATAATATAACAAACAGATAGACAAACAGATGGACGGATGAACAGACAGATAAATGGATATATGGATGAACAGATGATAGACAGAGAGAAAGATGGATAGATGGATGGATGGATTGACAGACAGATGATAAATTGATGGATAGATGTACAGATGAATGGACGAACAGACAGAGAGATAGATAGATCGATGGATGGATGGACAATAAACAGATAAACAGGCAAACAGTTGGAGGAATGGATGGACGGATGGACGGACGGACGGACGGACAGATAGATAGATAGATAGATAGATAGATAGATAGATAGATGAATGGATGGATAGATAGATGGATGAATGGATGGACAGATGGACGGACGGACACAGATAGATAGATAGATAGATAGATAGATAGATAGGAATGGATGTACAGACAGACAGACAGATAGACGGATAGATAGATAAATAGACAGATGGATGGATGGATGAACAGACAGATAAATGGATATATGGATGAACAGATGATAGACAGAGAGAAAGATGGATAGATGGATGGACGGATTGACAGACAGATGATAAATTGATGGATAGATGTACAGATGAATGGACGAACAGACAGATAGATAGATAGATCGATGGATGGATGGACAATAAACAGATAAACAGACAAACAGTTGGAGGAATGGATGGATGGACGGACGGACGGACGGACGGACGGACGGACGGACAGACAGACAGATAGATAGATAGATAGATAGATAGATGAATGGATGATAGATGGATGAATGGATGGACAGATGGACGGACGGACACAGATAGATAGATAGATAGATAGATAGATAGATAGATAGATAGATAGATAGGAATGGATGTACAGACAGACAGACAGATAGACGGATAGATAGATAAATAGACAGATGGATGGATGGATGAACAGATGGATGGAAAGACAGACAGGATAGACAGATAGACAAATAGATAGATAGATTGACAGATAGATAGATAGATAGATAGATAGATAGATAGACGAACAGACGGACGGACAGACAGTTGGGCGGATAGATGAAGGGTTGGATGGACAGACAGATGGATAGATAGACGAATAGACAGACACATAGACAGACGGATGGATGGACAGACAGACGAATAGACACAGATAGATAGATAGATGGATGGATGGACAAACAAACAGACAAGACCGATAGATAGATAGATAAATAGATAGATAGACAGACAGATAGATAGATAGACAGACAGATAGATAGATAGATAGATAGATAGACAGACAGACAAACACACAATCAGAACAATTTTTTGTAAAACCATTTTGATGGAAATTGCACAATTCAATTTATGTAAGAATGGTTTTAGTGGTGAATGTGGTTCCCCATAATGCAATGCAATCAACTCGACCTTCCACTTCCAGTGTGAAGAAATGATCTTCTTCTCTTTTTTTAAAGTCATTATTTGATCAAGCAGCCAAAAGACATTTTTTCACAAAATAGCATTAAAAGTGCATTTTAGTTCTATATTAAATATGCAACATGAGGTCACATGACAACGAAGCATACCAAAGAACAGACTGCATACTATGCAGTACACTAGTATTCCACACATAGCCGTGACATACAGTAAACACTTGAGAGCGCTGACAGACACACATAGTCATCAGGTCTTCCTGAGCACACACCTGGATCCACTCACACCTGTGGAAATGAGGTGATGTTATGATACGATCACGTCAGATGATTTCTGACAGACGCAGAAGAGCGCCAGTGTGAGAGATGTGTTAATTGTGGCAGAGTGTTTAGCGCTCAGGGCTGTGTGGGTGTTCATATCCGCTGCTGCTGAGAGACGTTTAAACGTGATCCTCCTTCAAAGATTCACAGACGCATTGTGAGTGTGAGTGTGTGTGGCTGTGCTTTATTGAATAATCAGGCTGTGTCAGTGGATATGATTTGTTTCCCGTCACACAGGCGTGTTTTGGGAGTGTGATCGGGAATGGGACGTCCAGACAATGTTGACAGCGGTTTGGATGCAGGTCTCTTACCTCAGTTATGTTATGATGTTAAGAGCTTCGCATCCCACCGCTGACGTCAACATGATGATTGAGTCCTGAGTGTGTTTGTCTCATGGTCAGGACAAATGGACGGATGGATAGAGACAGACAGAACAAGGGAACAGATAGATATAGACATAGATAGATAGATAGATAGATAGAAAGATAAATAGCCAGCCAAACAGACAAATAGATAGACATACAGACGCATAGATCGACAGACTCACAGATGGATAGACAGACAGATGAACAGATAGACAGATAATAGACAGAGAGACAAATAGATAGATAGACAGGCAGATAGACAGATGAAGAGGTTAACAGATAGAAAAATAGAGAGATGGATAGATAGACAGGCAGACATTTAGACAAATAGATATATAGACAGATGGATAGGCAGATGGATATACAGACAGGAGGATGGATGTGGAAACAGACAGAACAGACAGATAGGTAGAGAGACAGAAGAATAGATAGATGAACAGACAAAGACATATAGATAAATGGACAGCCGGAAGAAAAACATAAATTGATTAATAGATGTACGGATAAATGGACGAACAGACAAATGGATAGACAGACAGATGGATAGATAGACAGTTAGACGAATAGGTAAACAGATAGACAAATAGAGACATAGATAGACAGACAGACAGACATATAAACGGATAGATGGATGGATGGAAAAACAGACAGACAGATAGATAGATAGAGAGAGAGAGAGAGACAGATGGATGATGGATGGACAGATTGGCAGATGATAAATTGATGGATAGATGTATGGATGAACAGACGAACAGACAGATAGACAGACAGATAGATAGACAGATGGATGAATGGATGGATGGATGGATAGATAGATGGATGGACAGACAGACAGATGGATGGATGGGGAGACAGAAAGATAGATAGAAAGATAGAAAAATAGATAGATAGATAGATAGATAGATAGATAGACAGACAGACAGACAGACAGACAGACAGATAGATGGATAAACAAACAGATGGATAGATGGACAGTTGTACGAATAGGTAAACAGATAGACAAATAGAGACACAGATAGATAGACAGGCGGACATATAACCGGATAGACAGACAGATTTGCAGACATATAAATGGATAGATAGACATAAATAGATGATAAATAGATGGAAAGATGTACGGATGAATGGACAAACAGACAGATAGACAGATAGACAATAGACAGACAGACAGATGGATGGATGGGGAAACATAGATAGATAGATAGATAGATAGACAGAAAGACAGATGGAGAAATAGACAGATCAATAGACAGATGGATAGATAGACAGACAAGCAGACATGATTAGATAGATAGATAGATAAATAGACAGATAGATGATTGATAGATAGATGAACAGATAGATTTTTTGTTTTGTAGGAGATTAATTATTATGTCTACAGTTTATCAGATGGTATTAAAAGCATGTGATTAAACTCTGTTATTATGTCCAATTAATGTTTTGCATGGCTGCTAATCTGACTGTTTATCTTCATAACAAGGGGACTCATCATGCGGCACTTTACGTCTAAAGACACAGAGCATATGAAACACTCATCATCATCCTCATCATTGGATCTTAATGTCACTGTAAAGTGAAGCTCCAGTCTGCGTCCAAAACGAACAACATTATTTTTGAACATGTTTTAGCGTCTGGATGACAGATCTGAGATCAGTAAACAGCCGTTTGCAGCTTTCTGCACCCCGCTGTAATTTCAGACTCCAACACAAAACAAAAATCCATCTCTGCCGACTTCCTGAGGCTCATCCTGCCTTTGAAATGCTCATGTCAGAGTGTAAACACACACACACAAAGGGGCGGGACGTGGGCTGACAGCAGGTAAAGCGCCGAGAGCTCACCTGTAACATCACTCAGATGTGTGTGGACATACGCAGACAGGACAACCAGCTCCTCTTCCTCTCAGGTAAGTCATGTCCAGTTTCCTCAACATCAGCTCCTTTGTTTAATTGTGCCTGTAATATTACAGTAAACATTAAATTAAAACTAGTTGACTAATTTCTAATCTAAAAACTAAGCTGATCAATTCAGACTGAATCTGTATGAAACGTTTAACGGATGCTTTATATGTATAAAATATTTTAATATTAAATATTTGTTTTAATGTAGTCTGCAAAATCTGTCAGCCAATTTGAAAATCAAAACAACCCTTATGCATTTATACAAGAAGATCACCAGGATTGCTTTTCTTTGTAGCCGTATGAGTCTCTGATATGTTTTCATTCATAATTTCTCCACCGCTTTAATTTTTTCTCCTTAATACGTCCAATTTGACACCACCTCACATCTGAGGGGATTTCCACTGAAAGACAGATTAGACATCATTTAGTGTTTCGCCTCGAGCTCCAAGTACACACGGGACAAGCGCAGATATGTCTTTAAATTGAAAACACAGTAAGGGATTAGATCAGCAGTTTATTTGTCTTTCAGAGACCTGACTCCTCGAGCACATTCTGCTTTCCTGCTGTAACTCTTGTGTAGTACACAATGTCGTGAATTAGACACGGATTACTGACATACTCCTGCACACTTTCATCTAACTCAGTAATACCTGTGTCAGAATCAAAACTCACTTTGATTCAGATTCCTGTCAATAAACCAGATGCGTTATTATTTGGACAGCATGTCAATTTTAACTTAATGATTTTAACAGAGCAAAACGCAACAGGCGTTTGCATTCACAGACTGTTTGGGGTCTTTTTGCCTGTTTTTCATGTCAAATCCGTGTTAATTGCAAGGACCGTCCGCAGGTTTATCCCGCGCATTTGAACCTCAGACTAAACGGTTATTAAGTTAATCTGGAGTGTGTTTGAAGTCTTCTGGTTTAAACTCTCGTCTGTCTCTCTCGAAATCCTTCATAGGGCTTTCAAAGAGCAACAGAAGCCATTTTCCAAGCGTCCGGGATTTAAGCGAGGAAGAAGATGATGCTTCCTCACCTCAGGAAACACATGTTAATCCGTTAGTCTTAAAGAAACTTCCTTGGGCGTGGCTTTCGTTTACGAACAAACGGAACCAACTTCAATAGAAGCCCAGATTTGCCTCATCTCAACATGGACGCGTCCCTCCAAGACTCTCATTGCCATTTGGCCAGGAGCAGCAGGTATTGTGCACCCTCTGGTGGTTATAGAGGGAATGACGTGCACACTGATCGTGCACTGCCACTGTTCTTATATCCAACCCATGTTGATCAGCGAGTCTACGAAAGATCCTACTGCAGCGGCGCTTCACTACTTTCATACCTGCCGCCGTTCCATGGCAGCTTTGGCGTCTACGAATGTCCGTTCGAGCCTGCTTTTATCCAGAAACGCAACGAGCGGGAACGCCAACGCGTGAAATGCGTAAACCAGGGATACGCCAAACTTCGCGACCACCTGCCCAATGGGACCACGGATAAACGGCTGAGCAAAGTGGAGACGCTGCGCGCCGCCATACGCTACATCAAGTACCTGCAGGATTTGGTGGAAAACGCAGGAAGGGTGGACGAGAACGGAGGAGCGTCGCCTCTTTCCGTTTCAGAATCGTCTTCTGAGGAGTCTGTTGGGAGTTAAAGTCGTCCATCGTTCTACTGACTTTTATCCTGCGCCACCAAAACGTTGCTCAAACCTTGGCCAATTTTCAGATATTAGCATGTGTTTCAATGATGCAAAGGTGCATTTTCAAATAATTACATTTTAGTTTTAGTTCAGTCTTCAATAAAGAATTGAGATCTTCTGAAATTAGTTGAATATGGCATAAGAGTGGCGTTTTGGTGGTGCACAAGTGGCTAGTGTGACGTAGTGTGTTTTCAGACTGGGACAGGAGGGCACGGGGTCATGACGCCCAAAAAAGCCTTGAAATCAACACGACACCCTGTTTCTGCTCTTGAATTCCCATGCGGTCATGTGAACTGTGATTTTTACACTTTTTTATTCAAATAAATCTTAAATTATACTTGGAATGGGGGTGTTTTTACTTAGACATGCATAGCTTGTTGTTTGTTTTTAAATGACTGCACTCAACATGTTCATAAACACAGTTCTGTACAACTTAGAAAATGATGAGTTTAAGCACTGCATAATATATTTTGCCTTGACTTATTGATCATTTTTACAGTAAAAGGAGACATTTCAGACATATGTATAGTTGATAAGACACTCAAGAATGATTTGGGACAATCAGAAAAAGCTCACAAATCATGTGAAACCACAGAGATCACAGTGACTCATCTGTGAGCCGATTGGTTTGGCAGCTCAGTGATGTCACAAAGCCTAAACAGAACAAGCCAATGAAAACATTCCAAAGTTATGACTGCGTTAACGTCCTGCCTCTTTATCTATGTCTCTGTGACCATGACTATGTCATGCTCTGTTGTCCCCTAACACACATACACTTAAACTGAGTGACACGCATTGTCTATATTTATTTTTTAAGTCGGACAGCTGCGGTACTAACCAAACACGAGCAGAGCGAGGTAGTGAGAGAAATAGATTGAGGGACAGACAGATGGAAGAGCGGATGGTGGGGACAGATTCATTTTTCAGCTACAGGAAGATCCTGATCTATTGAGCCGAGTACCTGATCTCCAGCATTCCTGTGCCTCCTGCTCTGGTTCTGGTTGGATCATGGAGGGCGGCGGTGAAGTTCCAATGAGCTCCTTCATCATGGATGAAGAGACGCTCAAGAGGAAGCAGAGGGAGAAACTGAAGAAGCTCCAGGCCACAGGTGGAAACCCGCGACCCGCACGATCCCTCCTCTTCCTCACGCTGAAGAACCCCTTCCGCAAGGCCTGCATCAACATCGTAGAGTGGAAGTATCCTTTAACGAAACAGAATATGTGTTTTTAATTACATGTTTTCTGCGTTAAAATAATCACTAAACTGTCAGCCAAACAGGTGGAATTAAATGCACATTATGAAAATATGTAAAAGTCATTCTGCACAAACATTTATATGCTAAACATTTGTGGCGCATCATATTTTTGTGAAAACTGTAAAAAAAAAAAAAAAAAACTAGAATTTTGAGGAATAGAAAGTTCAAAAGAACAGCATTTATTTAACAGAAATCTTTTGTAACATTATAAATGTCCTTACTGTCACTTTTGATCAACTGAGTGAGTCTTTGAAGAATAAAAGTGTTGATTTTATTTCTAATCATACCCGAACTTTTGAAAAGTAGTGCACTGTGGTTTCAACAAAAATATTAAGCAGTTTTACAAAAAACTCTTCTGTAGTATACTACAAAAAAAAAAAAACATCTAAATGTACTGACTACCATTTAAAGTCATTCATTATAAGAGGTGCCAAATATGCAGTTAATCAAAGTGTTCAGAAAAAGCAGCTGTGAGATGATAGGCAGTTAATGAGCTCATTCACTCTTGAGCGAGTGTGTAGAGGTGTGTAAATGTCAGTGTTTCAGTACAGTGCTCTGATATTCTGAAAGAACAGCTGCTCGGCCCTCCAGCCCACTAAATACAGACATGCTAAGCTCAGAGAATGCTAGCACACACAACAACACACTGAGACGACGGTCATCAACACACACTGACATATTGTTCATTACTGCAGGAATATATCTAGACATTTTGGGTTGTACACTCATAAATTAGCGGTAATTTGATCCAAGTGGTTTATTGCAAAGCTTTTATTTTCCTGAATGTGTCTCTCAGACCGTTTGAAATCATCATCCTGCTCACCATCTTTGCAAACTGTGTAGCTCTGGCCGTTTTCATGCCCATGCCTGAGGAAGATACGAATAACACCAACAGCAACCTAGTAAGTCTCTTTCACACAAAAATACAATAGACTCCACCTTAAGACACACCCCCAACCTATAGACCACACCCTTATACACTCCCTCAACATATAAACCCTTCCCCAATACCTGTAGATTCTGCTTTAAGACACACCCCAAATCTTTAAACCATGCCTTCATACACTCTCTCAACATATAAACTCTTCAATACCCATAGACTCCACCTTAAGACACACCCACAACCTATAGACCGCACCCTTATACCTGTACACCCCCAACATACAGGCCACACCCCCATACACTCCTCCAACATATAAACCCTTCTGCAATACCTGTAGACTCTGCCTTAAGACACACCCCCAACCTGTAGACCACACACTCAGCACATAAAACCTTCCCCAATACCTGTAGGCTCCACCTTAAGACACACCCCCAACCTACAGACCACACTCTCAACACATAAACCCCTCCCCAATACATGTAGACTCCACCCCCAAACACACCATTATTATACAGACTTCACCTGCTGTAGTTTGCATACCCAAACTTAAATATGGTTTATTTGAACATTTCCATGTGTATATAAAGTATTCTGTTCTTATAAAAGATTGACACTGAACTATATCCTGCATGAACCAATGACCAGTTACAATCAGTGTTAAGTTAGTCTTTTGGCTGAATAACTGACATCTAATGCCTGAGATTTATCCCACTAAACCCTTGTAAGCGTGCGTGACCTTGACTCAGGTGACGGAAAGAAGCAGATGCTTCGACTGCATGCCGATGGGACGCCTGCATGTGTGGACGCTTTAAAATTAGCCACAAACTCAAGCTATATGCTCTCACACACTTAAAGCACTCTTTCATCATTGCAGTGTTATCTAAGGATGATGTAGTCTGTAATATGATACATCAGAATGTTCATTTGGTAATCAGGTCAACTTCAAAGCATTTCAGTGGTAATAAAGTAATGCATCTTGTTTTGTGAGCTCAAAGTGAGATCTACAGTATATGTCAGTAGAAACAAACTGTTTTCTTTTCATGCTAACAATAGATGCCAAGTTGGCTGTAAAATTCACAGCGTCTGTGCCAGGTCATTTTCAAAATGCCTTAACTGAAACCGGAGGAAAGTGTCAGGCTCTAGCATCACTTCATCACATTTCCACCAAATTCAGCATGTGTCAGTTGCCAGAATTTAAAAGGACATGTCAGGACAGATATTCAAAGTCAAAACAAAACTGTTCTGAAGTAGAAAAGCCACAATTGACACCAAATACCTCAAGATGGTTGGTTGTGCTTTAGTGTGTTGACAGCTCCATTCATCTCACTGTTTTGTGTTTGTACGTTCACAGGAGAGTCTCGAGTACATTTTTCTCATCATTTTCACTATGGAATGTTTCCTGAAGATCGTAGCGTATGGATTTCTCTTTCACGCCGATGCTTACTTACGGAACTGCTGGAATATTTTAGATTTTGTGATTGTGACAATGGGGTAAGACACACACACAGACACCACTCCCTGAATATGGCCAGAATCACAAGTGCACAAACACTTACTGTGGGACGTCTCTCAGGTTATTCACCGTCGTGGTGGACTTCATCAATAACATTAGTGGCGTGGAGGCGCCGGTGGAACAGAAAGGCGGGTTTGACATGAAAGCCCTCAGAGCATTTAGAGTTCTGCGGCCCCTGAGGCTCGTCTCTGGAGTCCCCAGTAAGTGACATCATCACCTTCCTCTGCTCATTTGTCTAATTTCTTGAGTTGACAGGCTAAAGTGTAATATCTCCTCCAGGCCTGCAGGTAGTGATGAGCTCCATTCTCAAGTCCATGTTGCCCCTGTTCCACATCTCTCTGTTGGTCTTCTTCATGGTCACCATCTATGCCATCATAGGCCTGGAGCTTTTCAAATGCAAAATGCATAAAACCTGTTACTACGTTGGCACAAGTGAGAAATGATGCAAGATTTGAGAAACTGTGGAGAAACAAAATCTGAACTTACTTAAAATGTTTCCTTTTGCCATTGTCAGTAAATAAAAATGTAGTTTCATGATCTGTCTCAGATATCATCGCCACTGGGGATGATGAGCAGGCGGCTCCATGTGCTCAGGCCGGTAACGGCAGGCGTTGCACTCTGAATGGAACTGAGTGTCGCGGAGGTTGGCCCGGTCCAAATAACGGCATCACCCACTTTGACAATCTGGGATTCTCCATGCTCACTGTATACCAGTGTATCACCACTCAAGGCTGGACAGATGTTCTGTACTGGGTAAGTGACACTTATTTTAACAGTAACACAAAGAGCAGTGGTTCCCAACTCTGGGACTATCTGAAGACTATCATAGTGATTCAAAGGCTAACGCTTCACCTCCCATAGGTAAATGACGCAATCGGAATGGAGTGGCCCTGGCTGTATTTTGTGACTCTGATTCTCTTGGGCTCATTCTTCATCTTGAATTTGGTTCTGGGGGTTCTGTGTGGGTAAGTAAAACCGTTTGTGGTCTATAAATCAGAATTGCTTTACTGATATTGTCCACATTTTAGATAATGGAAAAAAAAATAGTAGGTGTGTCCCAACGCCAACATAAGCAATTAATTGCAAATTATCCCATACTTGTCCTTTGCTATGTTGTCAGTGAGTTTACTAAGGAGAGAGAGAAGAGTTCTCGAAGCGGAGAGTATCAGAAACTGAGAGAGCGTCAGCAGTTGGATGAGGATCTGAAGGGATACATGGAGTGGATCACACAGGCAGAGGTCATGGACAATGACCAGGAGGGGCAAGGTGCTCAAACACACTCAGAAAACACTTAGGCATTGTACTATAGGCATTGTAAATCAAGTCTGGATAAATGTGGCACAATCTTGTTTGGGATTGGTCTCTACAGGCCTGCTTCCACTACAGGATGGATCTGACACAGAAACACTCTATGAGCTGGAAGCACTGAACAAAATCATGTATTATGTGTGAGTTGAACGATCAATTGCAAGCAATGATTAACATATCTAAAATGATTTTCTTTCATGCTTTGAATTTCTCTGGGTGTGCATTTTACAGTCGACATGCTCGTCGCTGGAACCGTTTTTTTAGGAGGAAGTGTCGTGTATGGGTTAAGTCCAGGTTGTTCCACTGGCTGGTGATTCTGCTTGTGTTCTTCAACACTCTAGCAATTTCAACCGAGCACCACGGTCAGACCGAGTCTCTCACCAACTTCCAAGGTTCTGTTCTGCGCCCACTAACATCATTCCACAAAACAAGACTACATTTTCATATTTGTGTACTACTGCAATGTACTTTCTGCATTATTTGCAGACAATACCAATAAAGTGCTGCTGTCTCTGTTTGCGGTGGAGATGTTTATGAAGATGTACGCGATGGGGCTGCCGTCGTACTTCATGTCCCTCTTCAACCGTTTTGACTGCTTTGTGGTGTCTGTGGGAATCCTTGAGCTCATTCTCGTACGCATGGATGTTATGTCTGTAATGGGGATCTCCATATTGCGTTGCATTCGGCTGCTGCGTCTTTTCAAAGTAACCCGGTATGTGATTCTTGACATCACCATGAAGAACTACAGTAAGTATGCACATCTGCGCCAGAATTTACTGAAACTGTGCATGATTTTCAGGTACTGGACCTCACTCAACAATCTTGTGGCATCCCTCTTGAACTCTGTGCGTTCCATTGCCTCCCTGCTGCTGCTCCTCTTCCTCTTCATTGTCATCTTCGCTCTGCTTGGAATGCAGGTTTTTGGAGGAAAGTTTAATTTTCCAGATGATCATGTGAGGCGAAGCAACTTTGACAATTTTCCTCAGGCTCTGATCACAGTTTTCCAGGTGATTTTTGTCATTCATATGATAAGCAAAAGGTTTCGATTTCCAGTGTCTCTCTAATGTCTTGTTGTCTCTGTTTTAGATCCTGACAGGTGAAGGCTGGAACTACGTCATGTATGATGGCATTATGGCTCATGGAGGTCCCGCCATGCCTGGAATCCTGGTCAGCATTTACTTCATTATCCTGTTCATCTGTGGAAACTGTATCCTTTGCGCAGCACAAAAGTGTGAGTTTTATAAATATCCTGTCATATCCCGAGCAATTATTTCCTGAGCGGTTAACTGCAGACATCCTATTGAACGTCTTCCTGGCAATTGCGGTGGATAACCTGGCTGAAGCAGAGAGCCTCACCTCTGCCCAGAAAGAGAAAGCAGAGGAGAAAAAGCGGAAAAGACTTCTTAGGTAAGTGCTGAAGGTCAAATAGCGTGGAAAAGTGACCTTTTACAGACATTTCTGATGCTTAGTTTGTTCTTGGTGTAGAGAAAACCTACCTGATAAGGCAGAGGAAGAAAAGGCCATGCTGGCAAAGAAACTAGCTGAGCAGAGAGCCAAGATTGACGGAATTCCCACCACAGCCAAGGTCAAAACCATTTGTAACTGACAGAACTATATGAAATGGTCTTAGAAGAGTATGTTGCATTTGGACAATACACATTAACTGACATCACATTGATGCCAGATTTAGGCAATTCTGTCTACAAAAAACAATTTAATGCCTTATCTGATTCATGAGTTTCTTTATATTATGTGCAGCTCAAAGTGGATGAATTTGAATCAAATGTAAATGAGATTAAAGATCCATTTCCTCCAGCTGATTTTCCAGGTAAAACAAAGGATAATTTAGCTTACCGGTGGCTTGCCGTGAGAACAGTCTGACGTTTTGATTGACCTGTTGCCCAGGTGACGATGAGGAGGAGGAGCCAGAGATTCCCCTCAGTCCTCGGCCTCGACCAATGGCAGACCTGCAGCTGAAGGAGACAGTGGTGCCCATGCCAGAGGCCAGTTCCTTCTTCATCTTTGGCCCACAGAACAAGTAAAATCCCACCTGCATTTTCATTAACCTCATACATATTGGAAGTTTCATTGAATATTAGGGTTTCTTTTGATTTTTCTGCTCAGGTTCCGCAAACTCTGCCATCGCATCATCAATGCTACAACCTTCACCAATATCATCCTCCTCTTTATCCTGCTTAGCAGTATCTCATTGGCTGCAGAGGACCCCATCGACCCAATGTCCTTCAGGAACCAGGTACACTATCTCTAGACTTGCCTCTACCTACTTGTTCCTACCATTGCCTTCAACAGCTACCTTTCCTACTCTGCTCCAGGTCCTGGCCTATGCTGATTATGTCTTCACTTCGGTTTTTACCGCAGAGATTGTGCTGAAGGTGAGTTGAGAGTTCAGTGTGTGTTCTAAGAAGCTGCTTTGTTATGTTTTGATTCTGTGAATGGTTCAGTGCCTCTTTCTCCACTGCAGATGACCACCTATGGTGCCTTCTTACACAAGGGGTCTTTCTGCCGTAATTCCTTCAACATCCTGGACCTGATTGTTGTTGGTGTCTCCCTGCTGTCCATGGGAATGGAGTGAGATTTCAAAGCAATCCTGCCTTGCAGCTTTACATTCATGTTTGGCATTTTCTACATTCTTTTACAGTCCTCATGTTTCTTTGCAGATCAAGTGCCATATCGGTGGTAAAAATTCTCAGGGTCTTGAGAGTGCTGAGACCTTTAAGAGCCATAAATCGAGCTAAAGGTCTCAAAGTAAGTCATCTCAAAGAGTTGGGATTGTTACATGACAATTGTCTCGCTGTTCCTCAGTCTCTGTCTTTGCTGTCTTTTAGCATGTGGTCCAATGTGTGTTCGTGGCCATTAAAACCATTGGCAACATCGTTTTAGTCACGATGCTCTTGGATTTCATGTTTGCCTGCATTGGTGTTCAGCTTTTCAAGGTCAGGGAGTTCACATACACATCAGATCTTCAACATTCATGTATGTACAGAGAATTTAATGTGTTTTTTCTGTTAATCCGGCAGGGGAAATTTTTTTTCTGCACAGATCCGCTCAAAATGACAGCAGAACAATGCAAGTACGTTGGACTTTCATTCTTTGTCCTTCACTCTAACATCTTAAACTTACCAAATCTACATAATTTTGTCTCTCGGTGACGCTCTCAGGGGAACGTTTATACAACACCAGGAACATGCTCTGCATGACATGGTGCTCCGTCAACGTATGTGGATGAACAGTGACTTAAACTTTGACAATGTTCTGAATGGCATGCTGGCTCTCTTCACCGTGTCAACATTTGAGGGCTGGCCAGAGTAGGTATTTAATAAACAACCTCCTTTCATATTTGAAAATGACATCAACACATTTTCCTAATTGCACCTGTATGCGCAGCTTGTTGTATAAAGCCATCGACTCGAATTTGGAAAACGTTGGCCCAATTTACAACAACCGCACTGAGATTTCCATCTTCTTCATCGTTTACCTCATCCTCATCGCCTTCTTCATGATGAACATCTTTGTGGGCTTCGTAATTGTCACCTTCCAGGAACAGGGCGAGCAGGAGTACAAAAACTGCGAGCTGGACAAAAACCAGGTACCAAGCATCACACACCTGATTGCATGTTGGTGTCACATGATTCTAGATTATAATGCATCTTTGTTGTGCATGTGTGTTGGCAGCGTCAGTGTGTCCAGTACGCCCTGAAGGCCCGACCTCTGAGATGCTATATCCCTAAGAACCCGCGTCAGTATCAGGTGTGGTACATCGTCACTTCCTGTTACTTCGAGTACCTGATGTTTCTCCTCATCATGCTCAACACCATGTGCCTGGGGATGCAGGTCAGAACACAACCAGAGTTACAATCCCAGAAACACTGGAAACTAATTACTTGAATATTAGTTTGAATCTCACCGAGTCTCATTTCTTTATCCTTCAGCACTGTAATCAGTCCGATCACATAACCCATCTTTCAGACATGCTGAACGTCATCTTCACTGTATTGTTTACAGTTGAAATGATTCTCAAACTTGGTGCCTTCAAAGCAAAGGTGAGGCCTGCATTTAGAATACTGCTGGAAATCTACTAATTCATACTTTTTAAATTATTAAGTGCAGTGTAGAGCTTTTAAGAAGACTTTTCTCTCCGGCAGGGTTACTTTGGGGATCCCTGGAACGTCTTTGATTTCATAATCGTGGTGGGCAGTATTGTTGATGTCATACTAAGTGAAATTGACGTAAGTTTCTCAATATGTTGACTCTGTATTCCAGTGGTTGATTTTACCTGTTGTGTTGAGTGCTGATTTTGGCTTTCACTCACCTTTTCTGGTAATTTCTCTCTCTAGGCGGCTCTCGCTGCTCAGGGTGGACTGTATTGTCTCACTGGCTGTTCTGTAAATATCCACAAACATTTCTGTTATTTTACATCTACATTCATTGCCTGATTCGAAGTTTAATATCATACATTTTCACTCTTTTCAGGAAGTGAATCCAATGCAAGCCATAGCAGTAAGTAAAGATTCAACGTGTTCTTACCAAGAAGTTATCCACCGATTCTCAAAATGCTTTTCTTTGTTCCGCAGGACTCCGAGAATATGAGTGTGTCAATAACGCTCTTCCGTCTTTTCCGTGTCATGCGTCTGGTCAAACTACTCAACCGTTTTGAGGGCATTCGCAACCTGCTGTGGACCTTCATCAAATCATTCCAGGTCTGATGCTCCACTGGGTCATGATGATGTTCTAACAAAGATATTTTATTGGTGCTGATGGCATCAGTGTATATTTTTTTCAGGCTTTGCCATATGTGGCTCTCCTCATCGTTATGCTGTTCTTCATCTATGCAGTCATCGGCATGCAGGTAAAATACATGATAAGTGTGATATATTCAGCATTACACTAATTCAGGAGTGTCCAGCCCTGCTCCTGGAAGGTCAACATCCTGCAGAGTTTAGCTCCAACACTTGCCTGGGGTCTCCAAACTTGGTCCTGGAAGGCCGGTGTCCTGCAGAGTTTTGCTCCAACCCTAATTAAGCAAACCGTTACCAGCTAATTAAGGTCTTCCTAGGCATACTAGAAACTTGAGGCAAGATGGAGCTAAACTCTGCAGGACACCGGCCCTCCAGGATGGAGGTTGGAGACTCCTGTTCTAGTGAGTCTGAAGACCTGGATTAGCTGGTCCAAATGTGTTTAATTAGGGTTAGAGCTAAACTCCAAAAGTACAGTGGTCCTCCCAGAACAGATTTGGACACCCCTGAACTAAATGATATCTTGATTGTCCTCTATCAGGTGTTTGGCAAAATCGCACTAATAGATGGAACTGTGATCAACCGTAACAACAACTTCCAGACGTTTCCTCAAGCTGTTCTACTTCTATTCAGGTAGGAAGTGTGAATGCTTTGGTGCACGAGTGTCTGAGCATGTTTGTAAAAACACATCCCTGTTCTCAGGAGTGCCACAGGCGAGGGGTGGCAGGAGATCATGTTGGGCTGTTTGTATGGACAACGTTGTGACCCCAAGTCAGAATACCTTCCTGGAGAGGAGTACACCTGTGGTTCTGGATTTGCTATTCTCTATTTCATGAGCTTTTACATGCTCTGTGCTTTTCTTGTGAGTATTCGCTCTCCCACAAACACGCACATGCATAGACGCACACATGAACTTGCACATTCAAGTCCTCCTGGGTTCAAATCTATTTGGTTGGAGCAATACATTTTAAGATTATTGTAACTGTACAACACTAAGGTATTTTGTACATGCAGCTAAGTTTTACTGTAAATGAAAATGTGTGTTCTTTTGCAGATCATTAACTTGTTTGTTGCCGTGATCATGGACAACTTTGACTATCTGACTCGTGATTGGTCGATACTTGGGCCACATCATTTAGACGAGTTTAAAAAGATCTGGGCTGAATACGACCCTGAGGCAACGTAAGCCAAATAACACCACTGTAAATCAACATGCAGTGGCATTTGCAACACATTTTACTTCTGTAATTGGACACTTTTCAACAGAATGTTCAATTTGGACTTGATTTTGTCCATTGGGAATAGAGTGAATAGTAAAAAGTGTGTCTTCATAAGATGTTAATTGAAAAATGTTAAAAAATAAAAGGGATTGGTGACGTCATCCTAAAAGGTAGCGCAAGTCATTGCATAATTTTTTTTCTTTTCAGTTATTTGCAGAGATGCATAGCCACTATAAGACCAGGGATGTGTATTAAGAATGTCAAAATGGTCCAATTTGATTTCAGGTTGATTTTAAACAAGATGCATCTGATTATCTGTGTTATTCTGGTGTTGCTCTCTAGGGGGCGCATTAAACACCTGGATGTTGTGACGCTGCTGAGGAGAATCCAGCCACCTCTTGGGTTTGGAAAGTTCTGTCCTCATCTTGTTGCCTGCAAGGTTGAGACACATTTATTATAAACAGAGACACACAAAAACATTCATATACACATAACAGTATGATAATTCATTCTCTGTTTTACTGTGTTTGTTTCCAGAGGCTGATTTCCATGAACATGCCTCTGAACAGTGATGGAACTGTAACATTTAATGCCACGCTGTTTGCTTTGGTCAGAACGGCACTGAAAATTAAAACTGAAGGTTTGAAGCGTTATTAACTTTTCATTAACTTACTAGCAATTTCTTAGTGAAAATTGTAAGCCGGTGTAGGTTTAAAATAAGTTAATCCTATGCCACAGAACGGTTATATTTGTAAATACATTGGGTAAAAATTATCGTTTTTCTTTAATGCCAAAATCATTAGGATTTTAAGTAAAGATCATGTTCTATAAAGATATTTTGTACATTTCCTACAGTAAATATATAAACAATTATTTTTTTATTTGTAATATGCATTGCTAAGAACAACAACTTTAAGGCAATTTTCAAAATTTTTAGATTTTTTGTACCTTCAGATTCCAGATTTTAATATTGTTATATCCTAACAAACCATATATCAATGGAAAGTTTATTCAGCTTTCACATGGTGTATAAATCTCAGTTTCAAAAAATTTACCCTTATGACTGGTTTTGTGATCCAGGGTCACATATAATGTTCATACTCACCCATTAAAGCCTGAATTTTCATCCGTCAGGTAATTTTGAACAGGCCAATGAAGAGCTGCGTGCAATTATTAAGAAGATTTGGAAACGCACCAGTATGAAACTGCTTGACCAGGTTATTCCACCAATCGGAGGTAATGCTGTAACACATAAAACTAATAATACTGCATTATAAACTCCAATAATATTATTGCATTATTTAATGTCTCTTATAGATGATGAGGTAACAGTGGGGAAGTTTTACGCCACGTTCCTAATCCAGGACCACTTTAGGAAGTTCATGAAGCGTCAGGAGGAATATTACGGATACCGACCCAACAAGAAAAACAAAAACACCACAGAGATACAGGTCACACATCTCTTCATCTCCGCATGTGTTTCACGCTATGATCAGATGGTGTCAATTTAATTTCGTCTCTTTCTCTCAGGCGGGTCTGAGGAGCATTGAGGAGGAAGCCGCGCCTGAGCTTCAGCGGGCCATTTCTGGAGATCTTCTGAACGACGAGGAGATGGACCGAGCTATGGAGGAGGCCGGAGAGGAGGGAATCTACAGAGTGAGTTGAGAATCAAACCGATTAGAAATGATAAAATTAAGCAGAGAAAGACAATACGTTGGCAGCTGTATCTCACCTCTTCCGTCTTCTGTTCAAAAGCGAGCGGGCGGCCTGTTTGGAAACCATGTGGATCCATTCACAATGGAAAGAGGAACCCCGATGCCCACCCAGGTGACCAGCCAGCGCCCCCTACAGATCGCAGACAGCAGAGCGGAGGAGATGGAGGCCTCGGCCGCATATGTTCATTACCACGCTAACACCAATACCAACAATAACACAACCAGACAGAGGTGAGGGCAATGACAGTCAATCATAAACATGCATTGAGAAGGTGAAAGGGGTTGGTTTTGATTTCAGGCTTATTTTAAATAAGAAATAATGCAAAATACTACAATCAATCAACAATGCTATCAGCAGCTTTAAAAATTAAATAACAAAAAATGTAGGGTGGGACTTGTTTTGATGGTGAAAAGTGATAATGTGTATTTTCTCAACCTCCAGTAGACGTGAACTCCATTTCCCATCATGCATCAGTGCATCCAAACAGTATGGTCCAGTGAGTGCAGCTGAGTTTCTCATCCAAGAGGTGAGATCAAACCTTCACAGTTGTCAGAGAAATACAAAACACCTTGATTTTCATATATTCTTCTGGTTTTGCTCCTCAGGCTTTGACCGCTGGAGGTTTGGAGAGTCTGGCCAGCGACTGGCATTTCACGTCTGTGACGAAGGCTGAGATGGCCGAGGCCCTTCACATGGACCTTGCTGTGCTGGAAAGGAAATCAGCAGCGGTTCTTAATAAACGTAAAGGACAGTGTGTGTCCAGGAAGAGGAAGATGCCAACGTGTCGGCCAGACTTTGCACAATGCCAGGTGTAACGATCATCAGAGGCGTCTGGTAGAGCGGAATTAAGGCTAAGCCAAAGAGAAGACATATGTCATCATCAACTCTGATATAACTGTGAGGACTGTTTTATCCGCCAGAACTGCAGAAGTGTTCAGACATAGCCATAAAAATAAATAAATGAATAATAAATACATAAAAGGACTGAAAATGGGTTGAACATATAAATATATATATATATATATGTATATGTATAAATTAAATATAACAATATTTACCAAGTAAACTCTTCTGAAAAGTGAGTTTTCTAAGGTTATTTTACTTTTTTTGTGCAATAAAAACTGTGAGTAAACTTGTATGTGAATATAACAGCTTTTCCCATTATGACATAGCAAAGAATGAACATTGTTTAACACAAAACGATCAACCTACCTGTTTTTCATAACGTGTATTTGCTTGTTATTAAAGATTAAGTTATTTTAACAGTTTGTGTTGACTTACTATCATCCTGAAGACAACTGTCTGTGGCAACGTAATATTTCGCGTCACGAAACGACAAATAAATAAAGCGTAAACAACACGAACACAAAAAGACTAGCACTTGCTTTTAGCCTAAGCGTTTATATGTGTTCGTGACCAGCTTTTAAACGAACCTGTCAACTTTGACTCGTTTTAACCGCTGCTGTATACTAGCCCTCAGAGATCAGCTCTTCGCGCGCTTCCCGCCCTGCGCCTCACGTGAGCGCACCGCGCTTTATTGGATTAACGTCGGTTAATCCGCGCGCACCGTATGGAGCCGTTGTCTCTCGCGTCTCCGGGATCTTCGTGCAGGAAGATTCTCGATGTTTTGAACGCAGACTCTCCGGTAAGTAAGAAATATTCTATAGCTTAATAAAAATACTAATGTTAATAGAACAGTGTTCGTTTCCTGAGTTTATGTGGAATAGTTAGTTAGAATTGTACAATTTCTGTACGATCTATCGTTAGTTATTTGCATGTTTGTCAGGAACAAATTAAATAAGTCGGTTGATTCCCTTGCAGTACAACAAAAAAGTACAATAGTGAAGTATTTTTAGACATATACCATACTAATTTAGTGAAATACTCGTGATTTCCATGCATATAATACTGTATATAAACATGGTCTTCAGTACCATAATATGTTTTTCACCATAGTTTAACCATGGTATTTGTAGTAAAACTGTGGTTATACAAATACGCCAAAAAAACATGGTTACTGCACACTACAATAAAACCATGGTTAATTTTTATAAGGGACATGCTATTACTGCACCATGGTGCCAATCTGGTTTGCAGTTTAATTAAGAACGAACAGATGAAGTGTGTTTAAATGGGTCACATTTGCTCTGCATAAACCTGTTTGCTGCTGGTTTGGAGAGGGTTACCGGGTATCTTTGGGGTTAAGCTGGACCAATGAGTCAGTGTGGGCCAGTCAGACGAGCGTAAGGAGTTTATAATATTATGTTCACCATATGGACCGTCTTACCGGGTCTGCAGGTGTCCAAAAGATCATGACTGAGGAGCATGCAACAAACGGTACAACCCTGTCCCAATCAGGTAAACCTAAAAACGCCATTTCCAGAGCTTCAAAATTCATTTCTACCATTCAATTCAATTGATTTAATGTCTCAATTTACAGACCGCAGGATGACTGTAGGAGCAGAAGGTGGGGCTGATGTCACAAAGGCACAATTTCGCCCTTTATCACATGACCGGGTTACATTAGTAGTGGACGGTACTCATTTTGTAGTGGATCCTGCGGTATTCACAGCTTACCCAGATACGGTGCTTGGGAGGTACTGAACACAATAATTTAAAGGAATAGTTTAGCCAAATATGAACATTTAAGATTAGGATGAGTTTGTTTCTTCATCAGATTTGTGGAAATGTGTCATTCCATCACTTGCTCATCAATGCATCCTCTGCAGTGAATGGGTGCCGTCAGAATGAGTGTCCAAACAGCTGATAAAAAACATCACAATAATCCACAAGTAATCCACACCACTCCAGTCCATCAGTTAACATTTTTATATATTTGTTTAGAGCCGTTTCTGCGTAACCAGTGCTTGATCTGTGCAGATTTTTCTCCTGATTTAGACCAGACCACTTTTTCACTGGAGGAAGCATTATTATGGATTATGGACTTATGTTTTAGTTAAAAATGTCTTGATGGATTTGCTTCAGCTTTTGTTTTCTCAAGGTGTTAACTGATGGACTGGAGTGGTGTGGATTACTAGTGGGTTATTGTGATGTTTTTAATCAGCTGTTTGGACTGTCATTCTGACGGCACCCATTCACTGCAGAGGATCAATTGGTGATCAAGTGATGGAATGACACTTTTCTCCAAATCTGATGAAGAAACAAACTCACCTACATCTCAGATAGCCTGAGCCTGAGCACATTATTTAGCAAATTAAAATGTTGGGCTGAACTATTCTCTAAATCACATCTAATGAGTTGTGCTTTCTCAGAATGTTCGGTCGAGCGCGCCAGCACAGTTTCACGCGACCAAATGCTAAAGGTGAATATGAAATCGCTGAAGGCATTGGTGCCAACATCTTCAGAGTCATATTGGTACGTACAATCACGAACTCCATTCAATTCACCGCTGGTTTGATTCTATGTAACTTTAACGCAACAATTTTTCACCCAGGATTATTACCGTGTCGGCGTGCTGCACTGTCCAGAGGGCGTGTCTTTGGCGGAACTACGTGAAGCGTGTGATTATCTGTGCATAAACTTCGACTACAGCACCGTTAGATGCCGAGACCTTAGTGAGTTAAAAAAACAGACGTACATACGCCAACAAAAAATTTACACACGCTTAAACTCATTACCGTTTCCGTCCAATCAGGTGCTCTCCTGCACGAGCTGTCCAATGACGGCGCTCGGCGGCAGTTCGAGGCGTTCCTGGATGAGCTGTTGCTTCCGGCAATGGTCGCGAGTGCTCAGGAAGGAGAGCGAGAGTGCCACATCGTGGTCCTCACGGATGACGATACCGTAGACTGGGATCATGACAATCCTCCGCCGATGGGAGAGGAAAGCTCGCAAAGTGAGTGTAGTTTTGATAAAGTGAAGATTTGGGAACGAAAACGGGAAAAATCTAGATATAAGCTGCATCCGAAATGATGTAGTAGGTACTAAATTTGGTTTGAAGCTTTACAAATTCACCCATCGAATGCACACTCCAGAACCTAGCTGGAATTAGTACATCATCCAGTTACTTTTTGCCTACTTTTTTTTTTTTAAGTACTACGATTTTTGATGTACTTCTCTTTTATCGTACTGTTTTTCACAATATGGTATATGGCATAGTAGTAGGCATATTCGGACACATTGATAGTGTCAGAGCAGCTAAATATCAACAATAAAATGCACTTTCTTGTTTCTCAAGTCCTCTACAGCACCAAACTGTACCGTTTCTTCAAGTTCATCGAGAACAGAGACGTCGCGAAAGCTCTGCTGAAAGAGCGAGGCCTGAAAAACATACGCATCGGGATTGAGGGTAAACACACACATTACGATACGTTCTCAAGCACCATGAAACTTTATGGACTGTATTAGTGTGACCCACTTTTTCACTATTTTTTCCATTTTTCAATTTTATAAAGTCTTCGTCAAAGCATTATGAAAACATGAACCAAACCAACCATCACTAGGTAAAAAGTTGTTGATCAAATCTTGAAAAACAATATATTTTAAGTTTATTGCAAAAAATGAATTAATTTATACAAAGGCGCAGAGAATTTCTGGAACATTTCTGATTTTATTTTTTTTTTTTTTGAAGTTTCTGAAAATTTTCCGTCCCTTTGCAACCCTAATTTTGAGAGAGTAGGGTGATTACTGTGCTTCATGGGAGTGGGTGGAGCTAAAGAGCTATTTTGACACAATTTGCTGGCTGCAGCTCTCTAATTGGTGGAGTTTTCTACTCAGCATTATGGGTAATGTAGTTTTTCACCACCTGAACCTAACCATCGGTCATTTTGACCCATACAATCTATTGTTGGTTATTGCTACAAACATTTTGGTTAAATTTGTAGAAGTCCCCTTTTCTAAACTCCACTGTTATAGCTTTTTTGATAATTTTTTTGATAATTATAACTAACGGTTTGATTGACAGTTGTGGTTCTAGAGGCAAAGTTGTTCTGAACAAGGAGGTCTATTTTATGACACGCATGTATGTGTGAAAAACACACAATGTACAATCAGTTATGCCCTTGAAAAATACGATATTGCCCCCTCAGTGGCCGATTTCTTTCAAATTTCTCTCAGAACTTTGGGGCTGTGAGTCAAACAGGCCCACCGAGTTTCATTCTGATCATTCTCCGGTAATCTTGTTTAATAGGTGCTTAAATTTCATCTGCCAATGTCAGACATGTTTTTTGAGATACGCAAATGTCCTTTAAGACGCTTGTGCCACTTTGGACCAAGACCGGGTGTACCAATTTTCACGTTGATAGGACAAACAGATCCTTGGCCAATCTTACAATAGGGTTTCAATGTTTGAACCCCTAATAAACTGAAATTATGCAACTCATGTCTTTAAAAAAAAAAGCATATACTGCTGATTAACCTCAACAAACAAGTCTTTAAAGTTTCATCATTAGAACAGACTAAACAAATGATGTTTTACTTCCTGAACCTGTCTCGACTCTATTGTGTGTCTCAGGATACCCCACCTGTAAAGAGAAAGTGAAGCGGCGTCCAGGCGGCAAATCCGAGGTCATCTACAGCTACGTCCAGCGTCCCTTCATCCAGCTGTCCTGGGAGAAAGAGGAAGGGAAGAGCAGACACGTGGACTTCCAGTGCGTCCGCAGCAGAAGCGTCCCGAACCTCATCGCTGCCATGGGGGAGGGGCCTACACGGGCTGGGGCCACGCCCACTCCGCAGGTCGACGAGCTAGATCGGCTGAACGGCCCCGCCCCTCCTGAGCTCAACCAATGACTGATGGATTAAACTGTTGGAACTGGAAACACTGGACAATACAACTCATATTCATATTCATGATGATGCTCATTAATATTCAGTCACTCATTTCATATTCATATTGACTCATTTTGCCCAGGTCACCTTTGAACTTAAAAGTACATGAGATCTTTTCACCGTTGTGTCCTTGAGCAAGTTCTTGCTATTATTGCATAGCACATTGCTTTGGATAAACAATATTTGCTTAATCAATAACGAAATCACTTTTTAAGAGCTTTAGATTATTAAATATATCATGCATTATTTAGAAGTAATTTTAGTGAGGATTTTTTTGTCTGTCGGCGCCATCTAGTGTCAAGATGATGATAGAAGATACAGTGAAATAGTGTACATATAATTTATAAAACACTTTTTAAGCATTTTCTAGGTTTTATATTGTTTGTAGTAGATTTTGAATAAAAGCATTTGCAAAAGTCGCTTACCAAGACTTCATTTATTTGAGTAAAAAATACATTAATACCAGTAAAATTATTATTCTTCTTAGACTAAATTTCTGTACGCATCTCCTCCTAGAGCTTTCAAGCTAGAACCAAACTCAGCCCAGATGTTCAGACTGTGGAAACATGCTAATAACAGGATAATCATGCTACAATCATGCTACTAACTAGCTAATCATACTAACAACATGCTAGTAACTTGATAATTATGCTAGTAACACGCTGTTAACTTGCTAATCATGCTAGTAACATGTTAATAACGTGTTAATCATGTTAGTAACATACTAGCAACTTGCTAATCATGATAACATGCTAGTGACGTGTTAATCATGCCAACAACATGCTAGTAACATGCTTAACATGTTATAAATATGCTTAAAACTTCTTAACTATGCTAACAACATGTTAATCACATGATAATCATGTTAGCAACATGCTGTAGGGTTGTCAAAAGGTACCGGGTTTGGTACTTTCGGTACTGAAATTTTAAAAACGTCCATTTCCCGCTTACATTTGAGCGCCGTTGAGCAGATTTTTAAACATCGCTGATTGGCCAAAGTGTTCACGCGCTCAACAGACATAACTGTGATTGGCTACAATGATAAGCGCTTCACGCTCCTCACCGAGCGCTCACATATAAGCACAACGGAAGTGTTTGAAAGCCGCGTCTGTCAGTGGGAAATGGACGTTTTTAAAATTTCAGTACCGAAAGTACCGAACCCGGTACCTTTTGACAACCCTACATGCTAGTAACTTGTTAATCATGCTAAAAACATGCTAGCAACATTGCTAATCATGTTAACACGCTAGTAGCTTGCTAGTGACTTGGTGATCATGCTAACAACATGCTATTAATATGTTAATAATGCTAGAATCATGCTAGTAACTTGCTAATCATGATAGAGATATGTTAGTAAAGTTACACATGTTAAAAACACGCTAGTAACATCATAATCAGGCTAACAACATGTTAGTAACATGTTTATCCTAACAACATAAATTGCTAGTTAGTAAATTGCTAATCATGCTAACAACACATAGTAACTTGCTAATCATGCTAGCAACATGCTGGTAAGTTGCTAATCATGTTTACAACATGCTATTAAGTTGTTAATCATACTGGAAACATACTAGCAACATGCTAATCATATTAACACACTAGTAGCATACTAGTAACTTGGTAATCATGCCAACAACATGCTAATAATGTTAATCATGCTAGAATCATGCTAGTAACTTGCTAATCATGGTTACAACACGCTAGTAACTTGCTAATCATGCTAGCAACATGTTAGTAATTTGGTAATCATGCTAGTAACATGTTATTAACATGTTAATCATGCTAACAACATGCTAGTTACTTGCTAGTTATGCTAACAATTCGCTAATCACACTAGAAACATGCTAGTAACTTGCTAATCATGCTAACAACATGATAGTAATTTGCTAATCATGCTAGCAACATGCTAGTAACTTGCTAATCATGCTAACAACATGCTAGTAATTTGCTAATCATGCTAGAAACATGCTAGCAACATGCTAACAACATTTTAGTAATTTGCTAATCATGCTAGCAACATGCTAGTAACTTGCTAATCACATTAGAAACATGCTAGTAACAATATCAATGTAATCTATCTACATTTTCAAACTTCAAGCTTTTACAGCTGCTTTAAGATTTCAGGCTGGGCTTTCTCAAGCAAATGTAAAGTTTGTCTAGACAAACTTTTTATCTAGTTAGAATTTAAAAGAGCTGTTTTCTATGTGAACATCTGTTCAAAAGTAATTTATTTCTGTGATCAAAGCTGCATTTACTCCAGTCTTTAGTGTCACATGATCGTTCAGGAATCATTCTAATATGCTGATTTGCTGAAATCTTAATTATTCAAAACTTTTAACTGTTAATTTACTCCCCAAAAGTAATAAAATTAAATAAGGTGAATTAAAAAGCATGTAACATTTTTATTGCATATCATTATAAACTTTAAATGCACTTTGGACATGAAGAAAAGATAATGAAGATATAAACACACACACACACACACACACACACACACACACACACACAAACAGAAACAGCTCTGCAGATACAATTAAAGATGGTTAAATATTAATATAAAAATATTTAATGCTTCACCGCATGCTAAAAATGAAAAAAAAAGGGACTTTTCCAAGAAACTACTATTGCAAAGAAAGTTTTACAGCCTGCATCGTTCATAAATCGTACCGACATCAATAAGTCCATTCGCTCACAAAGGCAGATCACGTGAATTTCCAATCGTACCTTTGACAGTCAAATCAGCACCAGTCAAATCTAAAGACGTGAGCGTCCATATACAAATACAGCCATGAAAGCTCAGAATGAGAGTCAGAAGCTGCAAACAAATACTAAAATGCATCCGTATCATACTAACACTAACTGCGTCTATGGGGAAAAACCCATAACTTGTCATTATAACAGAAAATGAACGTGATTGTCTCCGCTGAGGGACAAACGTGAAGCTTTCTAACCTGGATATGATGTTGTAAGGCACAAAATATATATATAAAAAGCTTTAAACATCCACAGCATTCCAGAAAAGCTGCAAATGTGTATTTTGGTAGATCTTCAAAAACTTACCCATTTAAGCTTTTCAGATTTCCAGCATAAAAATGTGATTTTGATGATCCTCAAGCACGAATATAAAGTGGAAACAAAGCAAGTGTTTGTCTTTGGAAGACTGGACGTGGAGATGATTTGTTTGGTAGTGTTTTTTGACCTGTTGGAGCTCAGTATTCATCGTTTGCCGCTCTTCATGTAGGCTGGAATGGCTCCTCTGGCCGTCAGGCCCTCGAAGCGTTTGTAGGTGTAGTTGATGAAAACCCAGTCCTTGTTTTTGTAGTCCGACTCTGGGTGATGGTTGCTCGCCACCACCGGACCTTAACAGAACAGCAAAACACAGTTCAAACACAAGATTCACGATTCACATGATTCGATTCAAATGTGATGTGATTCTTGATTCATTCATCAACTTCTAAAGGAAATGAGGTCTCTCTTAACTAGTGCTGTAAATTACTATATTAGTGAATGCAAAACATTTAAATTACACATAAGGCAGTGTTTAAGATTATAACATTATAGTAATAATTTTTAATCATATTTGTTTTAATTTATTTAATTTATTATGTTTTAATTTAATTTATTAATTATTTATTTAATTTATTAAATTAATTAATTAATTTATTTATTTATAATTAAACTATATTAAGAAGGAAATGTGTAATTATTAATTTTTATTTATTAATTTAATTTAAAAAAAATCTTTCTCAGTTTAATTTATTATTAACATCTCAATATAATAAATATATCAAATCTATTTTAAGCATTAATTAAATTAATTTAATAATTAATTAATTTCCTTCTTGATGAAATTAGGTTTGAAGCATTAATTGAATTAATTAACCTTAATTAATTACATTTATAATTTATATTTGTAATTTATTTTGAAGCATTTATTTAATATGTGAATTATATTGAAATTAAATTATTAATCTTGAAGCATTAATTTAATTAGAGTAATTTCATATATTATTAACTTCTCAATATAATAAATATTAAATATATCAAATGTATTTTGAACCAATAATTCAATTTAATTAATTTAATAATTTAATAATTAAAATGCCCTTCTTGATTAAATTAATTAATTCACTTTAATGAATTACACTTTATTGGTGTAATTTATTTTGAAACACTGAATTAATAATTAATTAAATGTTTTTGCTTCTTCATGCAATTTGAATTTCATTTACTTTAATTATATTACGAAGGAAATGTGTAATTATTCATTTTGAAATATTAATTTAATCAAATCCTTTCTCAGTATAACATTAACTTCTCAATATGCATTAATTTAATTTAATTAGATAATTAATTACATTTTCCATCTTTATGAAATTAACTTTAAAAAGCATTAATTTATTTAATTCAATTTATTTAATTGTTGTTTTTTTGGTGTAACTTATTTTTAAACATTAAATTAATAATTAAATAAATGTTTTTGCTTCTTGGTGTAATTTAATTACTTAAACTATATTAAGAAGGAAATGTGTAATTATTAATTTTAAAATATTAATTTCTCAGTATAATATATTTTTAACTTCGGACTTCGGATTTAATAATGAATTACAGTTTCCTTCTTTATGAAATTAACTTTGAAGCATTCATTTAATTAATTCACTTTAATTATTTTTTTTCCTTATTGGTGTAATTTATTTTGAAAAATGAAATTAGCAATTCATTAAAAGTTCCCTTCTTGATGTAATGTACTTGGAGGCAATAATAAAATTTAATTTACTTAAATTATATTAAGAAGGAAAAATGTAATTATTCATTTTGAAGTATTCATTTAATTAAAAATATAATAAATATTAAATATATCAAATTATTCTGAGTCATTAATTTCATTTATTAAATTAAATTAAATTTGATGAAATTAAAGCATTTAAAGCATTAACTGAATTACTGCTGTAATTTATTTTGAAACAATTAATTAATTATTAAATGTTTCTACTTCTTGGTGTAATTTATGTTAAGGCCTTAATTTAATTTCATGTAATGTACTTTAATAATTAAACTTTTCCTTCCTGATGTAATTTAGTTTGAAGCACTAATTTAATTTAAAGTTTTCCTTCTTGATGTAATTTAATATATTCTTAAATTCTCAATATAATAAAACAATTAAAACAATTTTTGAAATTCTGATGTAATTTATTTTAAAGCATTAATTCAAATTTAAATTGTCTTTTGTTATGCAATTTATTTTGAAGAATTAAAGAATTTTAATTAATTTAATTAGTCCCTATTGGTGTATTTTATTTTGAAGCATTAATTTAATTTACCTTAATAATTAATTAACATTTTCCTTCTTGATGTAACTTTAAAGCATCATTTTTTGAAGATTTAATTTAATTTAATTTAGACATCATGGTGTGATTTAATAAAAGGTTCAACATTAGGTCATTAGAATCGTTAAATCGTACTTGTGGGCTGCAGGATGTCGGACTCTGGAAACTCGTCGAAGTTGGACGTGTCGTCGATGCTCTTGATCTCGATGGGGATCGCAGCAGGTCTCTCTCTGCGAACGAGCGGAGACTCTTCGTTAGATCAGAAACTCACGCAATCGTTTACGATCACACAAACGTTACACAGTCAGACCTGATGTGATCGTAATCGACGCCCTCGAAGAAGCCGTTCCTCTTGATCTCGTCCACGCCAGGCGGCTCCGATGCGATGATCCGCCTCGCAGCAGAAACGCAGAATCAGCGCTTTGGCTCGCTCAGAGATCGGCACCTCCGGAGGAAACACCAGCGTCTCCTTCCAGCTCATCACCTTCTTATACGTCTCCTGAGGAGTCTCCGAGCAGAACGGAGGGTAGCCTACAAAAACACGATATCACCGCTGATCTGATTAGCTAATATAAGTTGTTTTTCATTAAAAACAAAGATTCTGGCAGTTCACGATTTTATTTGCGAATATTCCTCTTTCTTACCAATCAGCATCTCGTACATGATGACGCCCAGACTCCACCAATCACAGAGCTTGTTGTATCCGGTCTGCATGAAGACCTCCGGCGCGATGTAGTCCGGCGTTCCCACCGTGGAGAAGGCCTGAAAGAAGTGGAGCAACATAACATAACGCATCACTTCCTGTTTGGTCTGAACCGGCTGATGAAGCCGTCGTAAACACTGACCAGCTGCCTCCGGTTCCTCTTCCACGTCTCGGCCTTCCTCTTGGAGTTCATGTGCTGAAACGCTACGAGAAACATGCGCGAATTAATCATATAATACTGAACGTTCGTTTATAAAAATGAATATTAACAAATAAAATGTGTTAACTTGACAAAGCCACGTCTGGATGTTTACAATAAGTTTGAAATCGGCAATAAAATGTTACTAACATGATTTAACATGTTGCTAGCATGAATTAGTACAATTTAACACTATGCTAGCATGAATTAGCATGTTACTAACATGTTTCTAACATGTTTATCATGTAATAACATTAATTAGCATGTAGTTAAAAGTTTCTAACATATTTTACCACATAGTTGACATGAATTAGCATATTGCTAACTAGCATTATGAACTAACATGTTGCTAACATGTTTAACATGTTGATAGTATGAATTAGCATGTAGTTAAAAGGTTTCTAACATATTTTACCACATGGTTAACATGAATTAGCATATTGATAACTAACATGTTTTAACATGTTTATCATGTGATAGCATGACTTAGCATGTAGTTAAAAGGTTTCGAACATATTTTACCACATGGCTAACATGAATTAGCATATTGTTAACCAGCATGTATGAACTAGCATGCTAACATGTCTCTGTTAACATGGTACTTGCCAGTTTTAACACTATGCTAACATGAATTACCATGTTGCTAACTTATTTTTATCATGTTTAACATTTTTTACCACATGGGTAACATTTAGCATGTTGCTAACATATTTTAATATATGTTTAACATGATAGTAAGATGAATTAGCATTACATTCACACGTTTTAACACTATTCTAGAATGAACTAGCTTGTTGCTAACATCTCTCTAACATGTTTAACATGGTGCTAACCTGTTTTAACACTATACTAATGTGAATTAACATGTTGCTAGCATGAATTAGCTTTACATTACCAGGTTTTAGCACTATGCTAATATGAACTAGCATGTTGCTAACATATTTCTATCATGTTTAACATGTTGCTAGCATTAATTAGCTTTACATTAACAGGTTTTAACACTACGCTAGCATGAACTAGCATGTTGTTGAAACATCTCTAACGTGTTTAACATGGTGGTAGCATGTTTTAGCATTATGCTAACATAAATTAACATGTTGCTAAGACATTTCTATCATGTTTTACATGTTGGTACCATGAACTAGCTTTATATTAACAGGTTTAAAACCATGTTAGTATGACCACTGCAAACATGAATGTGCTAGTCTCCAGCTTGTTTGACATGGTGCTAACGTGTTTTATCACTATGCTAACATGAATTAGCAAATTGCTAGCATGTTTCTAACACCTGGCTACAATGAATTACCATAACATTAACATGTTTAACATGTTACTCGCATGTCTTTAACATGTTGCTAGCATGTTTTATCACTATGCTAGATTGAATTAACGTGTTAACGTTGCTATCATGTTTTAAAACTATACTAACATGTTTCTAGCCTGTTTTAACACATGGACAGCACAGATTAACAACGTAAACATGTCTAAGATGTTGCCAACATGTTATAACATTATGCAAACATGAATGTGCTAGCATGTCTTTAGCATTATGAACTAGCATTTTGCTAACATGTTTATCACGTTGATAGTATGAATTAGCATGCTGTTAACAGCTTTCTAATGTTTTGCCACATGGCTAACATGAATTAGCATATTGTTAACCAGCATGTATGAACTAGCATGCTAACATGTCTCTGCTAACATGGTACTTGCCAGTTTTAACACTATGCTAACATGAATTACCATGTTGCTAACATATTTTTTATCATGTTTAACATGTTGTTAACATGTTTCTAACATGTTTTACCACATGGGTAACATTTAGCATGTTGCTAACATATTTTAATATGTTTAACATGATATTAAGATGAATTAGCATTACATTAACATGTTTTAACACTATTCTAGTATGAACTAGCCTGTTGCTAACATCTCTCTAACATGTTTAACATGGTGCTAACCTGTTTTAGCACTATACTAATGTGAATTAACATGTTGCTAGCATGAATTAGCTTTACATTAACAGGTTTTAACACTATGCTAGTATAAACTAGCATGTTGCTAACATTTCTATCATGTGTAACATGTTGCTAACATAAATTAACAGTATGTTAACAGGTTTTAACATTATGCTAGTATGAAATAGCATGTTGCTAACATATTTCTATCATGTTTAACATGTTGCTAGCATTAATTAGCTTTACATTAACAGGTTTTAACACTATGCTAGCATGAACTAGCATGTTGTTAAAACATCTCTAATGTGTTTAACATGGTGGTAGCATGTTTTACAATTATGCTAACATAAATTAGCATGTTGCTAAGATATTTCTATCATGTTTTACATGTTGGTACCATGAACTAGCTTTATATTAACAGGTTTAAAACCATGTTAGTATGAACACTGCAAACATGAATGTGCTAGTCTCCAGCTTGTTTGACATGGTGCTAACGTGTTTTAACACTAAGCTAACATGAATTAGCAAATTGCTAACATGTTTCTAACACCTGGCTACAATGAATTACCATAACATTAACATGTTTAACATGTTACTCGCATGTCTTTAACATGTTGCTAGCATGTTTTATCACTATGCTAGAATGAATTAACGTGTTAACGTTGCTATCATGTTTTAAAACTATACTAACATGTTTCTAGCCTGTTTTAACACATGGACAGCACAAATTAACATAACGTTAACATGTCTAAGATGTTGCCAACATGATATAACATTATTCAAACATGAATGTGCTAGCATGTCTTTAGCATTTTTAATACAAGGCTAGCATATTTAAAACATTAACATCATACTGCTAACATGTTTCTAATATTTAACATGTTGCTAGCATGAAATATCACCCTGCTATTTTTAACTATATGCTTGAATTAACATGTTGCTAACATGTCTTTTACATGTTTAGCATGTTGCTAGCATGTTTTAACACTATGCTAGCATGAATTAACATGCGCTAGCGTGTCTAATGTGTCCTTTCATGTTTTAAAAGTATGCTGACATGTTACTAAAGAATCTGATTTAAAACATGGCTAACATGCTTCTAACATGTTGCTAGCTTGAGTTAACATGTTTTAACACTAGTCTAGCATGAATTGGCATGTCATTAACATGTTAGCACAGGCTAACGTTAATTACCATGTTGTTTAGATGTTGTAAGACAATGTTTGCATGATTAATATGTTGCTAAGATGTTTTAGCACATGACTAACATGAATTAGCATGTTGCTAACACGAGTTAGCACTTTGCTAGCATGTTTCTGCCATGATTTAACATGTTTGTTGTGACATTGCTACCATGTTAGCATAGGCTTCATTCCAGTTGTTGTGCAAAAGTTTTCACCCCTTGAATGAAAGTCTATGGGAGGTTGAGCTCTTTGGAAGTACAATATGGGAATTCCCTAAATCGGATCATTTTGGAAAGAGAATTAAGATTAGTCAGAAGTTTTGTTCACTCACTGAGGTCGTTTGATTGGCTGTGGTTCAGGTTGCGATAAAACTCGGTCCTATGTGCCTTTTTGAGTCCCGTACACAGGCCGAAATCAGACAGCTTGACGTGACCCTGAAAAACACACAAACATATGCAATGAAACAGCTCTCAGCCAATCAGACGCCTTGTTGACAGAGAAGTGCTGCGAAAGCAGAAGAGGACACAGGAAGTGGGTTGTTGAGTAACTTCCTGCTCCTGTCAGGGTGTTTGACCTTGGAGTCCAGCAGCAGGTTGTCTGGTTTGATGTCTCTGTGAATGAAGCCCAGTTGATGGATGAAATCGATGGCCAGAACCGTCTCGGCCACGTAGAACTGCGTCTCCTCCTCCGTCAGCGTGTCCTTCTTCATCAGCAGCGTCATCATGTCTCCTGGAGAACACAAGATCGATCAGATTTTAATATTTCACATACTTGAGTATCGAAAGCACAAAGAGAGATCTGGATTATTGATTCACTGATTCCATGAAAAGAATCAACTCAGATTATTCAGGTCTTTTTCAATGAGTCATTATTATAAAGACACATCTGCTCTCACCTCCAGGCAGGAACTCCATGAGCAAGTAAAGATTCAGTTTGTCCTGAAAACTGTAGAACATTTTCACCACCCACAGACTGTCTGCCTGAACCAAGATGTCCCGCTCCGCCCGGATATGGCCCACCTGAGACAGAAAATTTCATAAAAAAAAAAAAAAAAAAAAAAAGTAAATTAAAACACAACATAAAAACTTGAAAAATAAAAACGACAAAAAATGATTTAAAACAACACAAAAAATAACATATTACAAATTTTATTTTACGTTTTGTGATCTGTTATTAATGACTCATCCGTTACCTGCTCTTTTTGCAGCATGTCGGCTTTGCGCAGGATCTTCATGGCGTAAACGTGTCCCGTGTCCTTCTTCTGGACCAGACGCACCTGCACACAGCAGAAACACATTTATATACCGTATCACACACACAGATTCATCAGAGTGTCGTTTGTGCTCATTATCATAATCACCTCTCCAAACGCTCCTCGTCCAATCACCTTCAGCGACTCAAAGTCATCCAGACCCAGTCTGGTTCTCTTCAGCCGGAGGAATTCGGTCTCTTTACGCGCATGTTGCGAGCGACGCACGCGCTTCTGCAAAGCAACATGTTCATTTACATATGTGTGAAATAGCCCATTCACACCAAGGACGATAAATGTAACGATAACTATAAGACAAGTCGATAAATATAATAGCGAAGTCCACACCACACCCATAATGTTCAGAACTATTTTTTTAAGCTGATAGACGACGAAAACGTTGACATTCAGAATCCATCCGACAACAAAACTGCAACGCGCACCAAGAATAAATAAGAAAGTTAAGATCGTATAACTGATCACATAATAAGGTCACATGCTGACGTGGATGCTAATATAGTTATCATTACAGTTATCATTTACGTTATCTTTATTGTTATCGTTTTCATATACATTATCATTATAGTAATGATTATAGTTATGATTAACTAGCAATGGGTTATCGCTATAGTTATGATGACAGTTATGATTATAGCTATCATTATAGTAATGTTATGATTATAGTTATTGTTAAGGTTAATTTATTGTTATAGTTATGATTACAGTTGTACAGTTATGGATATCATTTTAGTTATCGGTACAGATATCAGTATGATTTAAGTTGTCGTTACAGTTATCGTTACTATTAAAGTTATCATTAAGCTTAGCATTATTATTCTGATTACAGTCATCGTTACAGCTCCTGTTATCATTATAGTTATCGGTACAAATATCGGTATGATAACTGTTATCGTTATAGCTACTGTTATAGATTTTGTTAGAGTTGTAGTTAGCGTTATGATTTAAGTTAAAGTTATGATTACAGTTATCGTTACAGGTACCATTATAAATATTATGATTATAGTTTTTCTTATAGATGTTATTATGTTTATAGTTATCGTTACCATTTAATTTATTGTTATAGGTATGATTACAGTTGTCATTGTAGTTACGGTTATCATTATAGTTATAGGTACAGATATTGATATCGTTATCGTTATGATTATGATTACCGTTACAGTTATGATTATAGTTATCATTTAAGTTAACGTTATAGTTATGATTAATTATCATTATAGCTACCATTATTGTAGTTATCAGTACAGATATCAGTATGATAACCATTATCATTATAGCTACAGTTATCATTATAGTTACTGTTATAGTTATGATTACAGTTATCGTTATAGTTACCATTATAGATATTATGATTATAGTTGCTCTTGTAGATATTGTTATGTTTATAGTTATCATTACCATTTAATTTATTGTTATAATTATGATTACAGTTGTCATTTTAGTTAGGGCTATCATTATATTTATCGGTAAAGAAAATTATATGATTACAGTTATTGTTATAGCTACTGTTATCAGTACAGTTATCGGTACAGATATTATGATAACTGTTACCATTATAGCTACTGTTATCCTTATAGTTATTGTTACAATTTAAGTTACAATTATGATTGCAGTTATCGTTATAGTTACCATTATAGATATTATGATTATAGTTATCGTTACCATTGAATTTATTGTTATAGTTATGATTACAGTTATCATTATAGTTATTGGTACAGATATTGCTATCGTTAGTTATATTTACAGTTATGATTACAATTAAAGTTCTCATTATCATTTAAGTTAATGTTATAGTTATGATTACAGCTATCATTATATCTACTTTTAAAATTATAGTTAGTGATACACATATCGGTATGATACCTGTTATCGTTATAGCTACTGTTATCATTATAGTTTTCGGTAGATATCGTTATAGCTACCATTATCATTATAGTTATTGTCATAGATATTGTTAGAATTATAGTCATTGTTATAATTTATTGTTATAGTTATTTTTGCAGTTATCGTTATAGTTACCATTATTATTATGGTTATCGGTACAGATTTCATTATGATTACGTAATTATTGTTACAGTTATCATTACGATTCTAGTCATCGTTTTAATTTATCATTATACTTATGTTTCCAGTTATCGTTATAGTTAATGTTATACATATCACTACGATTATAGTTAATTTTATCATTTATCATTATAGTTATGATTACAATTATTTTAGCTACCTTTATCAATATAGTTATCAGTACAGATATCAGTATGATTACATTTATCGTTATAGCTAGTGATATCATTATGATTATAGTTCATTAGCTACTATTATAGATATTATGATTCTAGTTACTATTATAGTTACGATTACAGTTATTGTTTACAGTATCATTCTAGTTGTGGTTATAAATATTGTTATGATTACATTTATAGTTATCATGATCATGAAACTATAACAGTTATAGTTAATGGTATCATAATAAATGATACATGATTACAGTTAAAGTTATGATTGTTACAGTTATTGTTACAGTTATAGTTATTTGTTGTTATGGTTACTGTGTGTGTTTGTTACCTCTTCATCAGGCAGTCCTTCCTCATCCATCACCTTCTCCAGTTTTTGCTGCCTGTCAACAACAATATTTCTCATCATATTTCTGCAGCATGCAGACTACTAAATTAGTCAGAATGTACTCACTTTAAACAAACAGTAAGTAGTATGCAGTAAATACTGCGCAGCAGACTTCTGAACTATACAAATGCGTCATAAGTAAACAGGCTGGAAAGTTCATTTCGTGTCAACTTAAGCACAGGACTCTCAAAGTTATAAACACTGAGTAAATGAGCAACACAGGAAGAGAGTGTTTCACCACACAGGAATGATGTTACGCTCCACTGACAAAGCACAACACTTCAGATCACTGATTCAGTGTTTTGCTTATTTAATATCACACTCTTAGTGTGACTTGAGCATGTTTCGTGGAGAATAAAGAGCTCTTTGTGAGGCTGTGTTATGATGTTTCTACCTCATTTCCCTCTCCTCGTGTTGAGTTATGAGGTTGCTGTAGAAGTTCTCAAGCGTGACCTTGGCCATGGTCACTCGCTCTTTGGTGTGGTTGCTCATTAACGAGCTGGAAACGTGGCCTCGGGTCGCCATGGTCACCGGAACCGCCCGGCCTGCTGGTCTGGAACCGGTTTGGATGCAGATCTGCAGGAGTTTACAAACACAAACACGATTTACATGTGCACTGGAGTCACGTTACACTCATGTAGCATATTACAGTCATGCAAAGAACGCAGAAAAAAACAAGGTATTAACATCTTATGAGTGTACTCTGACAGAATACTACAGGATGAGTGTTTAGAGTCATTTGTACTGCATCTAACACACCCAGACTGAGCTATATTTGCAGAAAACAGCCTGTGTCTGAGACACATTATGGAAAAGAACAAATGTGACCATAAAAACATTTGGCAGAAATTGTCCAGACGGTCTGTTCAGAATCTGCGGTCTGAAGCGCAAATATAGAGACGGTTAAGAGAGGAAACTCAGACTCAACTTTCAGGAACAATGGTGTTGCTATTACTTAACCAATTATTAACCAACATGCTTACAATGAAACAGAAAATATAGATAGATAGATAGATAGACAGATAGATATATGCTTTTACATTGAATTTAAATTCTCAAATAAATACTCCAATTACCAAATGAGTATATCAATTCCAAACAAAGTTAGAATTTAGTTTTAAAACAAAACAACGTAATAACATACAATATTTCGAACAAATAAGGTAAAATATAAAAGCATGCGTATGTTTTTATAATGATATGCTTACAGAAGTTCAGAACGTATAATTATGGAACGCTGGATGAGGGGGCGGGGCCACACTCGTGACGTCAGCGACAAGCGTTCCACCAAACACGCCAAACTCAACGTTTAAAACGAAATAAAAACATCGAAAAGCCAACCAACCTGATGTAAAGCTCCTCAGAGCTTCTCTTTGGCTCTTGAAGAACGATGTTTTCCTCGACACGTTTTCTCTTGGCAAACAGACATGAAGCGAGTTCCAAAAAAAGAAAGAAAAGAGAAAAAAAACGGGAGATTTTTCCAAGTGTTTTAGACGCGCTGAGAAAAAAACGAAACGGAGAAACGCGTACGCCTTTGACGGGGTGAAACGCGACTTTATTTAGCAACAATGAGGCTTTATGTGCAACTTCTGCGTTTGTTAGACTGATGTGATGACGATTCGCGCAGAGAGACATGAGAAATGAAGTGAAATGAGATGCTCCGCCTCTAAAGAGAGAGAGAGAGACTTTCATACAGTTCTTTATCCGCTTTTGTTTAATGATTAAAACATATAAAACATATTTAAAGACTTTTAGACATCTAACATAATGCGTATACATTTTAAAATCTCTAATATGTAGACTAAAGGCTCATTTATTAATAAATAAATAAATAAATAAATAGTTATTTATTATATTTATTTCTTTTTTTGTAATTAAAAGTCATTTAAATTATATTAAAAACACTTCGTCTTCCCCAAAAGTAATTTATTCACATTTTTAAAATTATTTGTTTATTTGCGCGATTCCTTATTATAACTCTCGTCCTGCGCAACGCATCTGCGACGCTTTTGAATCATCTCTGCGCGTGCTTGCGCAGTTCCTCGCATCTGGTACACTCTTGACGCGTCCGTTTTGAGCTGCGCCGGAAGTGACCGGCGGCGTTTCGCTAGCAGCTTGCGCTAACCGGACCGGGACCGGCGGAACCGACAGCGGAGGCGAAACGTCAGGATTCCACCGGGCCGAACGGACAGATCGCGCGTCGTCTCCGAATCTGGAGTTTGTCTGCAGTTGCTCGGTGAGTTGCGCGGCTGGAAGGTTACACGATCGAACAAACATGCGATCCGGATCGGGACTCGAACCCTCAACCGTAGACACTGGCCCGGAGACCCCTGACAGACCACCGGTGACAGACACCTGTGATTAAACAGTCATCTGACATACTAAACCCGGAATCACTGAAACTGACAGAGTAAACATTTGCTGTTACATAATAATGATCGTGATACAATAATGTCATATTCATTATTATTACTCAGGTTTTAGTAGCCTGACATGTCTTTAAAAAGTACAATGATGTATCAGAACGCAATATCATAGTACTAAACGATAAAAGCAACCAAATAACAAGGTATTTACAAGACGCCTTGAAGAATACCATGGTATTACCATGGTATTTATTTAAGTGTATGTTATAATGCGAAAATTTACTGTATTACAACGATTTTTATTCGTTTACTTATTTGATATCAGGATTTCCGAGTTGTTTATCAAGCGTAATTTACTACTTTAGTATTTAATTATAAAATCCTGAGTATTTTGTGAGTAAAATGAGTAAAAATTCTGAATATTTAATAATAATAATAAAAACCCTGAGTATGTTAAATAATGAGTATTTTTGAGTAAAAATCTTGAGTATTTAATAATACTAATCCTGAGTTGTTTATTGAGTAAACATCTTGAGTAAAAAAAATTAGTAGAAATCCTATTTAATAATAAACATCCTGAGTATTTTGTGAGTAAAATGAGTAAAAATTCTGAGTATTTAGTAATAAAAATCTTGAGTATTTTCCTTGAGTAAAAATGAGTAGAAATCCTGTGTATTTAAAAATAGAAACCCTGAGTATTTTGTGAGTAAAATGAGTAAAAATTCTGAATATTTAATAATAATAATAAAAACCCTGAGTATGTTAAATAATGAGTATTTTTGAGTAAAAATCTTGAGTATTTAATAATACAAATTCTGAGTATGTTTATTAAGTAAAAATGAGTAAAAATCATGAGTATTTATGAGTAAAAATGGGTAAAAAATCTTGAGTATTTAATAATAAAAATTCTGAGTATGTTTATTGAGTAAAAATGAGTAAAAAATCATGAGTATTTATGAGTAAAAATGGGTTCTTGAATTTAATAATAAAATTCCAAGTTTATTTTTTTTTTAATAACAAAATCCCAAGTATTTTTTTTTTATTGAGTTTATTAAGGAAAAATCCTGAGTATTAATAATACAAATCCTATATTAAATAACAAAACTCCTGAGTATTTTATTGAGTGAAAATTATTGAAAATATTAAAGTAATATTAAATATTAAAAAGTATTTAATATTAATGCAATAATGTTTTCTCACAGCGCTGAAGAACCAGGAAGTGCAGCACGGTCGGCCGGCGTGACGTGTGCTTGAGGGGCGTTTGTTTGGGGGCGTGGCCTGTCGGCATCTTCTAACTCGCCATTGGTGAACAGGTAAAATAATTAGCATTTTGTGACATTCTAAACTGACTATTTTTCCAGTTATAAATGAACTTTTACCTGTTCGAAGGTGTGCAGCAATCCTGCTGTGGCTCTGCGAGCGCGCAGTGGGTGGAGTCAGGCTCAGACTCGGGCTGTGATTGGCTGAGAGTGATGAGTGGGCTGGCGGGGCCTCACGGGCGACGTGGGGGCGGGGCTGTGATCCGCGAGCGGGGGCGTGGCGTGGACTCATCGTGCTGGTTCGCCCCCGGCGCCCTGCGGCGTCTGGTCGAGCTGCCGGCGCCGGTCCTGTCCCGCCACCAGCTGAAGCGTCTGGAGGAGCACCGCTACAGCAGCTCGGGACGCTCGTTGCTCGAACCCATCATGCAGCGCTACTGGGAGTGGCTGGTGCGCAGGATGCCGCCCTGGATCGCGCCCAACCTCATCACCATCGTCGGTTTGGCGACGAACATCTTCACCACGCTGGTGCTGGTGTTTTACTGCCCAACCGCCACCGAACAGGTACTGCGCAATCGTACTGTCGTAAAAACTGTGAATTCGTACAACAAACTCATTTATTCGCATGTGTTTAGGCTCCTCTCTGGGCGTATCTCCTGTGTGCGGTGGGTCTGTTCATCTATCAGTCGCTGGACGCCATCGATGGGAAACAGGCGCGACGCACTAACAGCAGTTCACCACTGGGGGAGCTGTTCGACCACGGCTGCGATTCGCTCTCCACAGGTGACCATTACACACTGTTCAGGGCGGTTCTCAGTGTTTTAACTGTTTTAAGTGTTATTTTTCATGTTGAGATGTTTTTGTGCATTAAGTTGCATAGTTTGATATGTAAATTACTTGCCAATTTTATATGTTTTTTGATTATACAAAAACTTATATTATTTTCATATCTCTGCCTTTTAAATGTTGTGTTATATCAATAATAATAATATACTTTAAATTTATATATTTATAATTTATATTTATGTACTGTCCAGTATACATATGGAATATATATTTGCATTTATTGAATATAATAGCATAACAATATATTGCATTTTGCAGATTATAATGTAGTATGAAAGGTTAATGCAAATTATATATATATACACATTTCATATTAATTTAATATTAAGTAATGTAAATTATAATGTATGTAAATAAATTATAGATTATATAATATTATTAAAGAATATATTAATAATACATTATGTCATATTTATACAATAAATATGTATTTATGTACAATTTATTGTTTATTAGTTATTATTGGTTATTTATTGTACAAATTCGAATGTACATAAATAATATACATGCGTAATAATAATCAATTACATAATATAAATTATAATGTATGCCAATAATTTCACAAATATTTAATATTATAAAAATAATATAAAATATTAACAATTATTAAATAATAATGTTTAATATTATAAAATAATGTATAATCACTTAATGTAAATGATAATGCATGTGCATGAAGTTTATATATGTATAATATGAAAATCATATGTATAATACATGTATAAATTCAATATAATGTACATCATTATACACGTACTTGTGCATGTATGTATATATATATATAAATATAAAATAAAAAAAAATGTAGGTGTCATTTATTAGTAATGTATAAATAATAATATATTTCATAATAATATCATTATATATGTATTATAGATAATATCACTTACATATTATCTTATATTTTACTGAATATTAATATAAAAACATGTTAAATGTTAATGTATAATCTATTAATAATGTAGAAATGTTATATAATGTACATAAATTTTAATATAAAACAAGTAAATTAGGGTTAGGTTAATATAAAATTTAAAATATAATTTATTTATTATTCAATGAATATTTATATCAAATAATTAATAGTATATTACATAATGTAATTTATACATTTAAAAACTATTTATAAAGACTATTATTAATATAGAAATTGTACATAATGTACAAATTATGATTATATTTTATTGCCTATTTATTTACTAATACTTTATAATATAATTGTTATTTTGCATAATTAGCAATTTTTTGTTTAAATAATATATTAATAATAGCATAATGTAAATTCTATAATGTATGTACATTTAAAATGTACATTTGTATTTATAATAAATGATACATACTAGATTTTTATTTTTATTCAAATATGTTTGTTTCTCATTTTCTGATTCCCAAAATGAATCTGTTGTGTATTTTGTGTAAATGTTCTTTCTCTCTGTGTGTCAGTGTTTGTGGTTTTGGGCACGAGCATCGCGGTTCAGCTGGGCACTCACCCCGACTGGATGTTCTTCTGCTGTTTCGCCGGCATGTTCATGTTTTACTGCGCTCACTGGCAGACGTACGTCTCCGGCACGCTGCGCTTCGGCATGTGAGTATCAAACACATCCACTCCTGTTCCACACGTCCTGCAAAAACACATTTACTGCTTTATTTTAATAGAAAGGTGTGGCCACATTTATCACATTTAACGCTCTTCAGTGAACTCTCACACAGTCCAAACCAGATTTCACAACAGGTTCACAATAGACATGCTAATGTCTTAATTCGCCTATTTGGCAAATGCGACTGCACCTGTATTAGAGCAGGTGTAATATGTGTGTTTGAGGGTTGTTCTTGTGACTGTCCCGTGGGCAGATTTGACGTCACAGAGCTGCAGATCTGTCTCGTGTTGTTGCCGGCGTTCACGGCCGCCATCGGCCCCGCCTTTTGGAACGTAACGGTAAATCCGACGCCGAATGGCTTTCTGGCTGCCTGATGCGAGCAATGAACCAATCAGCTGCCTGAAACGCTAATTATTTAACCTGATTGATTCCAATGGAGATTGAGACTCAGATCAGCTCTGTGTGATTGTGAAGCTGCCGGCGCCGTGATCGCGCTCTCGCACGTGTGTGTGTTGTGTCTAATGTCCAATCTCTCCTCCGCTCTGATCAGCATTGATGTGACAGAAGTGCAGATCTTCATAATTCTGATGTATCTGCTGGCTGCTGTGGGCGGATCGGCTTTCTGGCAGTCTCCGGTAATCCAGCACTCACACATCTGTGATTATCATAACCGCTTCAGCTGAGTGTGTTCACCTCAAATAATCAGCACTCACACACCAATCATTAGCTATGAGTATCTTAGGATATTGTACATTATATTACATTAATTTTGGACTAAAAACATTCAAATATTTGTAAAAATGGGTTATATTGTATATATTTTATATTCAAGCATTTGAATGTAATTGTTTCTTGTTGTCTCACATTCAACAGATTCCCGTAATAAACATCCAAATGAAAATTATTCCAGCACTTTGCACATTTATCGGGGTGGTTTTCTCCTGTACCAATTACTTCAGAGTCATATTTACAGGCGGTGTGGGGAAAAACGGATCCACTATAGCGGTACGTACATCATCATATATATCATAACTAGATTGAAAAGTTTGTAGATACATTGTAAGCTGGCTTGGAAAAGCCTAGACAAAAGTTTTAAAAGCTTGAAGTTTGAAGCTTTGAAGTACTTTGAAATGTAAAAGTTTTAAAGACTAAAGTTTTCAAGCCAATACAGTCTATCAGAAAAACAGATGAATAGAAAAACATTACTAGGATACTTGGGGTGGTTTTTAGGGCAGTTGCTAGGGTGATTAGCATATTACTAACACATTGTTAGCATGTTTTTAACAGGATTAGCATGTTAAGAGCATGTTGCTAGTATGTCTTTAACATGTTATTAGCATGTTTTAAGCATGATTAACAAGTTACTAGCATGTTTTTAACATGTTTCTAACATGATTAGCAAGTTATTAGCATGTTGTTAGCATTAACATGTTACTAACATGATTAACAAGGTACTAGCATGTTTCTTGCATGATTAACATGTTATTAACATGTTGATATCATAATTAGCAAATTACTAGCATGCTGCTAGTATGTCGCTAGCATGATTAGCATGTTTTTAGTTTATAAGCAAGATACTAACATTTTTAACATGCTTCTTGCATGATTAGTAAGTTACTAGCATGATTAACAAGGTACTAGCATATTAGCATGTTTCTTGCATGATTAACATGTTACTAGCATGTTGTTAGTATGTCGCTAGCATGATTAGCATGTTATTAACATGTTTTTAGCTTGATTAGCAAGTTACTAACATGTTTTTAACATGCTTCTTGCATGATTAGCAAGTTACTAGCATGATTAACAAGGTACTAGCATATTAGCATGTTTCTTGCATGATTAACATGTTACTAGCATGTTGTTATCATAATTAGCAAATTACTAGCATGTTGTTACTATGTCGCTAGCATGATTAGCATGTTATTAACATGTTTTTAGCTTGATTAGCAAGTTACTAACATGTTTTTAACATGCTTCTTGCATGATTAGCAAGTTACAAGCATGTTAGCATGATTTTGCATTATTGATGCACTATTTCCTATTTAATACTGTAAAGCTGCTTTGTCACAATCTGTATTGTTAAAACTGCTATATAAATAAAGGTGACTTGACGATTAGCATATTGTTAGCATAATTAACAAGTTACTAACATGTTGTTAGCATGTTTCTAAAATGATTAACATATTAGCATTATTAGCAAACTGCTAGCATGTTACTAGTATATTATTAGCATGATTAACTAGTTACTAACATGTTTTTTTCCATGTTTCTAGCATGATTAGCAAGTTACTAACATGTTTCTACCATGATTAGCACATTACTAGCATCTTGTTAACATGATTTCCATATTGATAGCATGTTATTAACATGATTAGCAAGTTGCTAACATGTTTCTAACATGGTTAACATCAGTAGCATGTTAATAGCATGTTTCTAACATAACTAGCATGTTGTTAGAAAGATTAGCATGTTACTAAAAAGTTGCTAGCATGATTAACAAGTTATTAGCATGCTGTTAGCATGATTAGCATGTTACTAGCCTGTTGTTAGCAAATTACTAGAATACTGAGTAACATTAGTAGTGATATACTAGCATGTTGTTAGCAGTTTTCTAGTATGATTAACATATTACTAGCATGATTAACAAGTTACTAGCATGTTGTTAGCATGATTAGCATGTTACTAGTATGCTGTTAGAATGGTTAGCAAGGACTAGCATGTTTTTAACATTATTAGCATGTTACTAACATGATTAGCAAGTTACAAACACGTTATTAGCATGATTAGCATGTTACTAACATGTTTCTAACCTGATTAATATGTCATTAGCACTTTAATAGCATGTTTCTAACATGATTAGCATGTTGTTAGAAAGATTAGCATGTTACCAAGAAGTTGCTAGCATGATTATCATGTTATTAGCATATTACTAGCGTGAGATAGATTAGATCGAGTGGAAGCTTAAATGAGTCTATGGGAAGGGAAGTTTGACTGAGTCTCAAGGGATTCTGGGAGTTTGAAAATTTGAATTTTGACAGTTGGAGTTTGAATAGTGTTGCTCATTTGAATATTCTGTCAATGTAAGTCTATGGGATTTTTTTTTTTTCAGTTTTATTCATCATTTTTAGGAAAGCTGTAAGTCCGTTCAGTTAGAAAAGATACAGCACAAGGTCTGAGCAGAGTTTGGTGGTTCTAGGTTGAAATATATTGTGACTTTCTCAACTGCATATACCTACCTGTGTGTGTGTTTCAGGGCACGAGTGTGTTATCGCCCGTCCTGCACATCGGCTCCGTTATCGTCCTCGCCATGATGATTTATAAGAAATCAGCCGTCCAGCTTTTCCAGAAACACCCCTGCCTCTACATCCTAGCCTTCGGCTTCGTATCTGCCAAAATCACCAATAAACTAGTGGTGAGTGAATATACATATACTGTGAACGTCTTAATTTCTAAAGTTAAATTTGACTCTGACCTGCTCTGGTGATCCGCTCAGGTGGCTCACATGACGAAGAGCGAGATGCATCTTCACGACGTGGCGTTTCTGGGTCCCGGCCTGTTGTTTCTCGATCAGTATTTCAACAGCTTCATCGACGAGTATCTGGTGTTGTGGATTTCTCTGGTAAGACCGAGTTGCCTTAGATTCACACTTAAGTCTTGCATGACGTCTCATAACTGTCTTTTGCTGTCAGATTCTGTCTCTCTTCGATCTGGTGCGCTACTGCGTGAGCGTCTGCAACGAGATCGCATCCCACCTGCACATCTGTGTCTTCAAGATCAAGTCACAGAACACAGTGGCGGCCTTCGAGTGATGACTGACGTGGGCTTCGTTCGTACGGTTACATCTTACTGCACTTTCATCCCGATACTAAACCAGAGCCAGTGGATCCTGATTGAAACCATTCTACACTTAGAAGAAAAGAGGAGTTCAGGTGAAAATAAAATGGGTTTGTTTCTTCATCGGATTCCATCACCTGCACACCAATGGATGTGAATGGGTGCCGTCAGAATGACAATACAAACAGCTGATAAACATCACAACAATCCACACCACTCCAGTCTATCAGTTAACATCTTAAGAAGATCTTGAAACAAAGCTGCTTGATCTGTGCAGATTTCTCTCCTGATTCAGACCAGAGGAAGTGTTATTATGGATTTTTAAACGTCTTAATGTTTGTTTCAGCTTTTGTCTTCTCAAGATGTTTACTGATGGACTGGAGTGGTGTGGATTACTTATGATTATTATGATGCTTTTACCAGCTGTTTGGACTTTCATTCTGACGGCACCCATTCACATCCATTGGTGAGCAAGTGATAGAATGCTACATTTCTCCAAATCTGATGAAGAAACAAGCTAATAAATAAATGAACAAACTAATGAATGAACTAACGAACTTCCGATAGGTCACTTTTCTTTAGGTCATTGTTTTAAGAAGATCGGAAATGTTTCTCGCTCTTTGTTACCCATGATGCATCGGGGTCTGTATTATGGTTTTAAAGACTCGTTCTCACGTGTTTGAATTGGATTAAACGAGTGAAGTCAGATCAATGATTTTGTGGCTGCTAATGATGATTTTGTGAGAGCGTTTACTTTGTTTACGTACGTCTATGTTTTGCGTTTTAATCGGGCTGTATTTTTCCCTTCATCACTCCGTTTCGTCGTTTCTTTAAAGGATGTTTCTGTCGTTTTGTTTTAAATGGAAAGCACTTAATTTATTGGCTCGTCCCTGAGTTTTCATTCGTTTAGATTTTTGTGTCTCACGCCGTGCCTGCTGGGTGAATCTCACAATGTCATGTTTCACACTAAAATGATTCAAAACATAAACTATGTTTAGAAGGAAAATAAAAGCTATTTTTAAATGTATTATTTTAAGTGAGTGCCGTCAAACGATTAATCGTGCTTAATCGCAATTAATCGCATCCAAAATGCGTTTTTTTGTTTAAATATATACATAATAAATATACACAGTAGTGTATTATTTATATACATATATTATGTAAACAAAAACTTTTATTTTGGATATGATTAATCACGATTAATTGCATCCAAAATTTAAGTTTTTGCGTACATATATACATAATATATACTACAAACAAAAAGTTTTACTTTAGATGTGATTAATCGCTATTAATTGCAGCTAAAATACATTTTTTACATATTACATATTATGTATACCAAAACTTTTATTTTGCATGTTATTAATCAATTAATCATGATTAATCACATCCAAAATAAATGTATGTAAACAAAAACCTTTATTCTCGATGTAATTAATCTCGATTAATTGATAAATCACATCCAAAATAAAAAGGTTTTGTTTACATAATATACTTTTATTTTTGTTTTTTATTTGTGATTAATTGCGATTAATCACATCCCAAATATGTTTTTGTTTACATATATACATAATTAATATATACAGTATACACACATTATGTAAACAAAAACTTTTATTATGGATGTGATTAATCATAATTAATCGATTAATCACATTCAAAATGGTTTCTCTTTACATATATGCATAATAAATATACACAGTAAAGAAAGACTTATTTTAGATGTGATTACTCTTGATTAATTGCATCCAAAATAAGTTTTTGTTTACATATATACATAATAAATTTACACAGTACATGCACATATATTATGTAAACAAAAAGTTTTATTTTGATTGGGATTAATCATGATTAATCACATCCAAAATAAATGTATTTGTTTGCATATGCAAACAAAACCTTTTATTTTGGGTGCAGTTAATCGCGATTAATCATGATTAGTTAATTAATCACATCTAATAAACACATATACATAATAAATATACACAGTAAACAAAAACTTATTTCAGATCTGATTAATCGCAATTAATCGATTAATCATCACATAATTAATCACATTAAAAATGACAAATTAAGTGAGTGCTGTCAAATGATTAATCGTGCTTAATCGCAATCGCATCCAAAATAAGTTTTTGTTTACATATTTACATAATAAATATACACAGTATACACTTTTTCGTTTGGATGTGATTTATCGATTCATTGTGATTAATCACATCCAAAATAAACATTTTTACATATTTCATGTCTGTATGTGATTAATCATGATTGATCAATTACTCACATCCAAAATAAGTTTTTGTTTACATATATACATAAAAAATATACACAGTAAACAAAAACGTTTAGATGTAATTAATCGCATTCAGAACAAAAGTTTTTCTTCACATATATTCATAATAAATGTGCACAGTACAAACACATAATATGTAAACAAAAACTTTTATTTTGGATGCAATTAATCATGATTAATCAATTAATCGCATCCAAAATAAGTTTATCTTTGTATATATACATAAATGTACACAGTAAACAAAAACTTTTTCCACATTTTTAGATGTGATTAATTGCGATCAATCGATTAATCGCATCCAAAATAAAAGTTTTTGTTTAAATATATACATAATAAATATACACAGACACATTATGTAAGCAAAAACTTTTATTTTGAATGTGATTAATCGCATCTAAAGTAAAGTTTTTGTTCACATATGTACATAACAAATATACACAGTACACAAACATGTAAACAAAAACTTATTTTGGATGCGATTAATCACGATTAATCATTTGACAACACTAATTTAAATACAATACAGTATTTTTTTTTAAATTTCAATCAGTATAAACATAAGTACTGCCATTATGTGCTTAAAATTGTACAATTTAAATAATATTGATCATGTTTTGTAAACATTAGGCTTATTTGTCATAGAAATAAAAAATAAAAAAATCATAGTAGTTCTAAATGTAACTTCCTGTTTCTTTTGATTTAGTGCTGAAAAGTGATTTTTCCTGAGATTCACCTGGTTTTACTTTGCTTCATTCTGCCTGAAAAGATCAGACGTTAAAATCCAAAATGCCAAGAATCGGTTTCTTCTGGAAGTATTTCAGTCTCAGAAAGTTCAAAGACATTTTAAAGGTGTCTTACATGTCTTTCCTGTGGCGTTGTCAACTTCCTGAACAATTTGCTTCGTTTTACACCAGATTTTCTGAGAGATCCTGAAATGAGCTTAAGTTTATTTTCTTCTAATATTCGAGGTATTCATCGGCCTTCATTAATGCTTATTCCCAGAGTATCTCTAGTGAATCAGTCTGTTAATTACCGTTCATTAGTGTCTACTTTAATTATGAAGTATTTCACATGTCAAAAGTTGCCTTAAATATAAAGTTTTGACATTTGCATGCCGTTCTGGTTATTTTCATGGATTTTTATTTCTAAACGTCCCTCTCAGGCGAGTCATATGATGTAAAATAAATAAATAAATAAATACATAAATAATGAAGTGATAAATTGTAGTTTGTAGAAACAGCTCGATGCTGCCACCCAAAAAAAAAAACAAGTTGAAATGACTTTTGACAAGTTTGTGCAATTGATGTTATTAATGATCTTTTATTTGCAGATGATTAAACTCTTAATAGTTGATTTCCACTTGATGAATTTCTGTTTTACTGCTTCATCGTCTGCGGTTCTTCCATATCTTTATCAGTATGAGAGATATTAAATGTGTAGTATTCTTCATCTCTTGCAGTATAAACGTTCGTCTGTTCACACTTTAATCATAAGCTTTGATTCGTTTTGTTAGACGTCGCTTGTTGCCAAATCCTTTCTGGGAGTTTTTTTTTTCCACTTTAACTAGAGAGACAGCGGATTTAAGCGCTCATTAAATCTTGCAGATGGAAACGTCCGATGATATCTTTGTTTGTTTGTTATTTCTCTCATGACATACACATTCAGTGATGTAAAAACCGCCTGTTTCATAGACTCATAACAAACTGTTGGTTTGATTGTAACATTGCTCTGATTTTTGAATAAAAGCACCTGTAAAATAAAGATTGCTATATTTATGATAACTGGTGTTTTTTGTTTTGTTTTGTTTGTTTTGTTTTTAAGCACTTCAGCAAACGTTAACCTGTCCAAAGCCTCATTAAACAGAAATATATGGTACAGAGACACTACAAACTTACTAAAATACACCCGAAATGTAATATAATCTTTACTGAAAAGCTGCTGTTTTGTGTCTATATGCTTCTCCCATTTGCTCTTTTTACATTGAGTGTCACTCTAATCTAATACATGCAGATACAATCACTTCTCAAATATTTATGACAATATATACTGATACATGTAAGATTGACTTCTCATGACTGGATGCATTTCAACTGGTTTTATTTCTTGATGTGTCAGCAACTGAACTGCAGCTTAAACTATTTCAAACATAGTGAATTAAGCTACAAACTCCATCATAATGCACAATGTTTCCATCTAACATGTATTTTGAGCTGCAGCTCGTCATTAGTGTTTCTGAGTGTTTCACTAGTTAGCAGTAAACCGGCTACCTCACCTGGAGTAGATTTGTGTTGGATGTTTTCTTTGGAATGGAAATATGGATATTTTATTTGTTAATATTGTACTTTTTTCCCTCTTATTTCAGTTAAGGTTACTAAACTAGCGAGCTAAGCCAGTAGTAGTACTGACAGTGTCGTGTAAACATGACTGAAGACGCGAAAAACGGAGGAACAGACAAACCGAATCAATTGAGTGAGTCATTTTCGCTGGAACCGCTCCGATTGATTCAAACTCGTGACTTCGATCGTTCAGTTAAAATGATTCACTAGCAAAAACCAGACCAAAAGAGCGATTCATTTACGAATTGCGAATTGATTGGCTCGCGAATCATTTGATAGTTCGTGAATCTTTTCGCGAATGAATGATTCGCGATCCGCGCTCCAAGGTCCCAATTTGGAATGATAGTTCGCGAATCATTTGGTTCAGATCGGAACGAAGCGGGATCGCGAATCATTTGATTTGAGCTTCGGATAGCTCAAATTTCGGAACTTCGGATACTGCGGATAGTTCGTGAATCATTTCGCGAATGAATGATTCGTGATCCGCGCTCCAAAGTCCCGATCTGATATGATGGTTCACGAATCATTTGATTCAGATCGGAACAGAGCGGGTTCGCGAATCATTTGATTGGAACTTCGAATAGTTCGTGAATCATTTTGCGAATGAATGATTCGCGACCCGCGCTCAAAGTCCCGAACTGAAATGACAGTTCGCAAATCATTTGACAGGAACTTCGGATAGTTCGTGAATCATTTCGCGAATGAATGATTCGCGATTCACGCTCCGAGGTCCCTATTTGAAATTATGGTTCGCGAACCATTTGATAGATCGGAAAGGAGCGGGTTCGCGATTCATTTGATTTGGACTTCGAATAGTTCGTGAATCATTTCGCGATTCACGCTCCCGATCTGAAACGATGGTTTGCAAACCATTTGATTCAGTTCGGAACGGAGCGAGTTCGCGAATCATTTGACTGGAACTTCGGATAGTTCGTAAATCATTTCGCGAATTAATGATTCGCGATTCACGTTCTGATCTGAAATAATCTCGAATCATTTGATTCAGATCGGAACTTCGGATCGCGAATCATTTGATTCAAATAGGAGTTTCGGAGCGGGATCGCGAATCATTCATTCGCGAAATAATTCACGAACTATCCGAAGTTCAATTTTTTCGGAACTCGGAGCGCGGATCGCGAATCATTTGATTCAGATCGGAACTTCGGATCGCGAATCATTTAATTCAGATCGGATCTTTTTTTTTTTGTTTGTTTCATTTAAACAGTACAAAATATTAAGGAAATACAGTTCTAAAAACAAAAAGAAAAAAGAAAGAAGTACACACAAATACATATCCCTTTTAATCAACAGTGGTTTTCTTTATAGACCATTTCGTCAGATGTAAACATACTGGTCCCGATACACTTCCTGTTTCTTTTTTTTTTTACTTTACACAAACATCACAAAAAAATAGAACTGACATAACATTTGACTGGATGAAAATAGCACCTTTAAGATGTATTTGTATATAACCAGTTTTACTACAAATGCCATTTTTTTAAACTATGTTTACTTTTCATACGTGTTGCCGGGTTAATAAAAAAAGTAACAAATGTACATCTTAAGAGGACACACAGGATGAGAGATGCAGTTTTCATTGACTTAGGATGAACAGAACTGTGTAGTATGTACCTGTCTAGATCAACTTTAAATTAAGGAAAAGAGATTTTTGTTTATGTGAAATTTAGCTAGCAGGAAACACAAATGAAGTTATATTTTATTATATATTCTCTTATGAGTAGTCCAACAGTCCAAAGAAATCATCTTTTAAAACACAAAGAAGTCACAAAATGAGATCAGATGAACATGAATAAATCTAATCAAAATGTTTCTGTGTGGTTCATTGGCAAACAAATTAATAAATCATCAACAGGATTATAATATTTATTTTAGAATTCCATAAGCGTTTTGTGAAATCGGATGAACTAATGAATCTGTTTGATCTCTTCATATTTAAGGGAAAAAAAGGTCGGACATCGCTTGTTATGGTTTTCAAGGGTGTAGAATTAAGCAGACACGCAATGACATGTTCCTAATATCCAGACAATAAGTTGTCCCTATAATAATTTTGATAAAACAAACGTCTGTTGTCTGCTGTTATGTCCCCACCAATGCCAAAATTAAACCTACACCCTGCTTCTTACGAAATCTCTAGTCGCGTACATAATATTTTATATAAATCTCAGTATTATCGCGTCGAGGGGGATTTTTCCCGTGCTGGCAACCCGCCGAGCAGCTCCACATCCGGGTATTGTCCTGCGAGTCTCGTGAGTTTGGTCAGAAATGAGCGACGAGAGTTGATGCTCGAGACACGGAAGAAAAACACCTCTGACATGAACTGAATCAGAAATCTGAGCATTAAACGATTGAAAGGATATAATAACATCACGGAATGAATTATTATCACTGACAGACGATATAAAGTCATTTTGAGGAGCATTAAAATGTTCAGACTGAAGGACGATCGTCTGTTTGATTGACAGGTAAAGCGTTTCCTCACTGACGGTTAATCAAGATATGATCATAATTATTATAGTTAAATGTGGTTTTATTATTAAATACGGATTTGACAGAAACAAAGACATCAATGTTTAATGTCATTTTCTTTGTCTGAAATAGAAAGTGAAACCAAAGAAATCTGTGTTTAAGTTGAATTTGTTTTTGATTGTTGATTAAAATCTCTCAGAATCATTTTTAACATTTTTATTTTCAATTCAATATTGACCATATTTATTTAGACAAATGCTATGTTATTGTCAAGCTGTACATCCAAAAACCCTGGTGCTGTTTTACATTATATTTGTAATTCAGCATTTTGTGAAGGTCCTGACTGGACGTCCATGTGATCTCACAGCAGAAGTGAAAAACAGAAACTCACCCATAATGCTCTGCTGCGGTGAGGAGAGGATGCGCCTTATTCTAATAATACCTGCCGTGTATTTCAGGCGTATCGTCAGCCATGTGGTGGTTTCAGGAGGGTTTGTGCGTCCTGCCCGTGGCGCTGGTCATCTGGACCGCCAGCACCTTCATCTTCGCTTACATCACGGCCGTCATCCTGAGACATGTGGACCCGCTGGTGCCTTACATCAGGTGAGCAAAGACCGGTTTCATCATGTGACGGTGTGACCTCTGACCCCTGAGTGACTCTAATCTTGTACTTACAGTGACACGGGAACGGTGGCGCCAGAGAGATGCGTGTTTGGACTCATGCTGAATGTGTCGGCCTTCTTAGGTACTGAGTTTGACCTTTAACCCCTGTCATTTTTAATGTGTTTCAGTGATGTAATGTTGCGTTTTCTCCTGCAGGTGTCGCTACTATGTACGTGCGTTATAAGCAGCTACATGCACTCGTGGATGCTGACGACACCCATCTGACGCGCCTCAATCGGGTAGGGTTCGTTCTGGGCTGCGGAAGCTCACTCGGGATGTGCGTCGTCGCAAACTTCCAGGTTTGTATACAGCAGTGTTTTTTGGAGTAAAGACTGTATGTTCAACATTAAAATTTGCATTCATTGTGTCGATTTGTAATCTGTTGCATACAAATGTTTGTGTCGGTCTAAACAGATGCATTAACAGTAAATTAAACCAAATCACACGTAAAAAAAGGATTTGCATGAAAGTGTGCAAAAAAGTTGCATTGTCACATTGATGATGTTTCTAAATGTTCACATCAAACATTAAGTGCGCTGTGTCTTTACCAGAAAACCACTCTGTTCTCGATGCACCTGGTGGGCGCCATGCTGACGTTCGGCGTGGGCGCTCTCTACATCCTGGTCCAGACGGTGCTGTCATACCTCATGCAGCCGCACATCCACAGCAAAACCATGTTCTGGACGCGTCTGAGCATCTGCGTCTGGACCTTCACGAGCATCGTCAGCAGTATCCTTTAAACGGACTTTAGCATTTACTATTTTTATGACACAGCGGTTGCTTCCTTGATTCTCTCAGTGTTTGTGTCGTCTATGATCATGTACAGCACTCTGTCAGGAACCGACGTCAACAAGAAGCTGCACTGGATGCCCGGAGAACCTGTGAGTGCGTTATTTCAGCAGCAGGTTTAAGCGTGTCGAGCGAGACTCTGAATGAGCTGTTTGTTTTTCAGGGTTACACGCCGCACATCGTCAGCACAATATCTGAATGGTCTCTGGCTCTGTCCTTCATCAGCTTCTTCTTCACCTACATACGAGACTTTAAGGTAAAGCATCTCACAGCAGATGGTAGAAACATGTTGAATGTGTCTCTGCTCTGCAGAAGATCAATTTGAGAGCAGAAGTGGAGCTTCAGAGCAACCACTTGTACGATTCACACCATTACTATTGAATCAAAAAATATAAAACTTGGATTCTGGCTTATTTTTTTAGAAACCGCTAAATATAAATTCGCAATTCTGACATTTTTCGAAATTGTAAAATATAAACTCGCGATTTTTCCTTTTTTTTACAAAATGCAAAATATAAAACTCATAATTCTAACTTTTTTCAAAATTGATAAATATAAACTCGCAATTCTGACTTTTTTTTCTAAATTTTAAAATATAAACTTCAAAATCGCAAAATATAAAACTCTCATTTCTAACTTTTTCCGAAATTGTAATATAAACTTGCAATTTCGACTTTTTTTTTCGAAATCACAAAATAAAAAACTCGCAATTCTGACATTTTTCGAAATCGCAAAAAATGTAAATCTTGCAATTTTTACTTTTTTTTTTCTGAAATTGTAAAATATAAACTCGCAATTTAGATTTTTTTTTGGAAATCACAAAATAAAAAAAACTCGCAATTCTGACTTTTTTCAAAATCACAAAATTTAAACTCGCAATTCTGACATTTTTCGAAATCGCAAAATATAAATCTTGCAATTTTGACTTTTTTTCTGAAATCGCAAAATTTAAAACTCGCAATTCTAACTTTTTCCGAAATTGCAAAGAATACTTTTTTTTTTTTTCAAAACTGCTAAATAAATGTGCAATACTGGCTTTTTTCTTTCAAAATTGTTAACGTAAAGTCTCAATTCTGACATCCCACATTAGATGATAGAAACTTGTTGAATGTCTCTCACACACGTATGCGTGTTTCTCTACAGAAGATCAACCTGCGAGCAGAAGCGGAGCTTCAGAGCAACCACTTGTACAATTCGCACCATTACCGGCCCGTTCCTTCACGCGGGCCCTCGGAGACATCTCCGCTGCTCGCTGGCAGCATCTGAAGAGGAGAAGACGCTCCGGATGAGGCAGAAAGACTGTGAGGCTCCAGCAGAGGGCAGCAACGCTCAGGGTTACAGGCTGAAACACTCAATACTGCATACTAACATTTACACAACGTTTGTACGACATTTACACAACCGTCTGAAATGATGCTCTAACAGTTGTGACTTTAATCTAATACAGAGCATATGTTACACGTATGCTGTTTTCTATTGTAAGGTGGTGGAAAAACTGTAGTCATGTTTTATGGTCTGTTCTTATGTTCTAGAAACATTCATTTTTTATATTACTGTAAAAAATTATAACCTCTCTGATTATGTTACCATTAAAGCTGTATTAGTAGGTGAGTTTTAAAGAACGTTTATAGCTCATATTTCATCACAAAAAAAAAAAATAATCAAATGAAATAAATTTTAAAAGCCATAAAATATTTTTAAATGATTTAAATAAAATGTTTATTGTATCATCACTGACAATTCTGATAAATACACAAACAGCCACGATAATGAAAACAACACAAAAGTTGTGTAACAGTATTTTCAGGTGAAATATGAGCTGACGTGTTCCTGTTTGGAATCAGTTTCTGAACTTGCAAACAAACATGTAACAGGTCACTTTATATTTTATTACATTAAAACATTATACAAATAAACAGCATTAAATATTCACAGGATGTCTGAAGTGTGATAATAAATGTTTACAGTAAAGCCTGAGACGAGTGTAACACTGAACGAAGATGAAAACCTCCTGAATTGGCTTACACCACCACACCTCGTACCCATCCGGCCTTCATCTTCTCCTTCTTCTTCCTCTCGTTATACTCGGACACCTTCCGGTGGAAAAATGCTACGGGAGAACGAGAATATGATCAGAAAAATAAATGATGAATTCTGAATTTTCTAATTATAAACAAAGTGCAGATACACGGTAAGAGACTCATTGCAAAGTATAAATAACATTTTAGTCATGCAGAAACATTCAGATGGGAGACGAGGAGTCTCTCCTGCCGGCTAAGCTGAAGGAGGAGCTGCTGTCGTGTCTGTCCGCGCGAAAACACGACGCCTGTGAGTTCAGTCTTATCACTCTAACGTCGACCTGCTTCCAGTAAGAGTGCCGCTCAACTTCCTGTTGTTGTGTGTTCTGGCACACAAGTTTCATTAACTTATCATTTATTGAAAACTTGTTTTTTCTGTTGCTAAGATAACCAATGTGAAGTCTTGATTTTTAATGCACAAAAATACATTGCAAAAATTGCGCAAGCAGTATTCTCACAATTCACTCTTTTTTTCTAAATCGCAATTCTGACTTTTTCCGAAATTGCAAAATATAAAACTCACACTTCAGACTTTCAAATTGCAATTTATAATATTTTTTTACTCAAAATTGCCCGCTTTTTTCAAAATCACTAAATGTAAACTCACAATTCTGACTTTTTTCAAAATATAAATTTGCTATTCCAACCTTTTTTGAAATTGCAAAATATATACGCACAATTTGAAACTTTTTCCAAATTGCGAAATATAAACTTGTGATTCTGACCTTTTTTTATTTTCAAATTTGCAAAATATAAACATGCAATTCTGACTTTTTTGAAATTGCAAAATATAAACTTACAATTCTGAAGTTATTTCTAATTTGCAAAATATAAACATGCAATTCTGAAGCTTATCTCAAAATTAAAAAACCCACAATTATGAATTTTTTTTTTTCAAATTTTTAAAATACAAACTCACAATTCTGAACTTTTTAAAAATGCCAAAATATAAACTCGCACTTCAGACTTTTTTTAAAATTGCAATTTATAAACTCACTTTTTTTCAGAATTTTCAATTTCCATAATGCAAATTTTTTTTTTTTGGTCCTCCAATGCTATAAATAAATGAATAAGGTAATTACGATAGTAATTTTTGATCTCACAATTCTGATGTTTTTTCTCACAATTGTGAGTTTATATCTTGCAATTATGACTTTATATCTCACAAATTTGAAGAATTGCAATAAAAGAGTTGTGAGACATAAATTCATAACTGCAAGAAAAAGGTTGCAGTTAGTTTTATTTTTAATCATGTGGCGCAAACAACCTTCTGTGGCATTAAAAAGGCCGCTCAAAAACATATTCTTCCCTTAAATACTATTAGTCTCGAGTGTTTGAACAAAGTGACAGTTAAAAAGCATCCCAGCTAATAAAAATACGCTCTAAGAACATTTTACTAACTTTCCAAGTGAAAAAAAAAAATGTCAGAACATTCAAAACAGTTTTAAAATGTTTTTTTTTAAGAGAACATTCCATTTGATCATGAATGTTACTTTAGAATGTTCTCTGAATGTTGTGATTTTAAAAATGTTACATGAATGTCAACTCAAACATTTCAGAAGTGAAACATTCCATGAATGATGTTTAAACGACATTTTTGTGCAAAGTTACGAAACAGCCCAAAACCAACATCACTGTCAGCATAAGTGTTTGTTTTAGGCAGAAGTGGTTGAAGAACCTTTGAGGAACTCTTAATGTAAGGGTAGAGGTTCGTCTGACAAGCGTTTTGGTTTTCTGAAGAACATTCAAGAGGTTTTCCAGATGTACAACAGCTCAGCCTCTGACTGGAAGTGTTAGTGTGAGCTTCTTAAAGTGATTAGGAGGTGTTAAAAGTGTGTGTTTGTACCATTGGGGTTGGGCTGCGTTTCCTCTTCCTGAATGAACAGGTCGAACATCTGCGTCTGGATGAAGAGCTTGACAAAGTTCAGGTGCGATTTGTGCTCCACGGCCTTCAGGAAGCTCTTCTTGTGAAACAGGCGCGTGTTCCCGCTCTTCTTGACATGATGCGAGAAATGACCCACGGTCTTGATGAAGATGGACAGGAAGGCCTCTGACACCAGACTGTTCAGCTCCTCCGTCGCTGCCAGAACACACAACAACAGGAAGTTGAGCGGCACTCTTACTGGAAGCAGGTCGACGTTAGAGCGATAAGACTGAACTCACAGGCGTCGTGTTTGCGCGCGGACAGACACGACAGCAGCTCCTCCTTCAGCTTAGCCGGCAGGAGAGACTCCTCGTCTCCCATCTGAAATCACACCATCGTTACTGGGATTTGAGGACGTTGCTATGTGGTTGCTAGGGTGTTCTGATTAAGTTGTAGTTAGTTATTTAAAAAAGTACTATGACTACATGATCTAAATCTTTAGGTTGGCTTGAGAAAGCCTAGTCTGAAAGTTTAAAGCGGCTGTAAAAGCTTGAAGTTTTACAATTTATATAGACTGATTAGATGATTGGCATGTTGTTAGCACGATTAACATGTAATCAGCATGTTTCTAACAATTTTTCTTGCATGTTTATACCATGACTAACATGTTACTAAAATGTTGCTAGCATGCTTTTTAGCATGATTAGCACATTACTAGCATGACGCTAACATGAATAATGTTACTAACATGTTGCTAGCATGTTTTTAACATGATTAGCACATTACTAGCATGATTAGCATGTTGCTAACAAGTTTGATTAACAAGTTATTAACATGTTGCTAGTCTTTTTCTAATATGATTAACAAGTTACTAGCATGTTGCTAGTATGTTTCTAGCATGACTTGCAGGTCATTAGCATGTTGCATGTTTCTAGCATGATTAGCATATTGTGTTATGGTTTAGCGTGACTAACAAGTTACTAACATGTTGCTAGCATGATTAACATGTTACTAGCATAATTAGCATGTTGCTAACTTGTTTCTAACATGAATAACAAGTTACTAACATGTTGCTAGTCTGTTTCTAACATGCTTAGCATGTTTCTAGCATGTTGTTAACATGTTTTAGCATGACTAACAAGTTTCTAACATGTTTCTAGCATGATTAGCATATTGTTAGCACGATTAGCATGTTGCTAACAAGTTACTAGCATATTTGTAGCATTATTAACATGTTAATAAGCAAGTTACTAGCATGTTTTTAACATGTTGCTAACATTTTCTAACATGATTAGCAAGTTACTAGCATGTTGCTAGCATGTTATTATGATTATAATGTTACTAGTATGTTGTTAACATTATTAGCATGCTGCTAACATGTTTCTGTCATGACTAGCAAGATACTAGGATGTTTCTAGCATGATTAGCATGTTGCTAGCATGTTTCTAAGATGATTACCATGTTACTAACAAGTTACTAGTAGCATTTGTAGCATTATAAATATGTTATTATCATGTTTCTACATGACTAGCAAGTTACTAGCATGTTTCTAGCATGATTCGCATGTTTTTAACATGTTGCTAACATTTTCTAACATGATTAACAAGTTACTAGTATGTTGTTAACGTTATTAGCATGCTGTTAGCATGTTATTAGCATGATTGACGTTACTAGCATGATTAGCATGTTGCTAACATGTTTCTGTCATGACTAGCATGTTTCTAGCATGATTAGCATGTTATTAGCATGATGCTAGTATTTTGTTATGATTATAATGTTACTAGTATGTTGTTAACATTTTTAGCATGACTAACAAGTTACTAGCATGCTACTATCATGATTAGCACGTTGTTAGCATGATTAGCAAGTTCCTAGCATGATTGTAGTGAGATAGAGTGGAAGTTTAAATGAGTTTAAAAGGATTAGAAATACAGTACATAGAAGCGAAATTTGATTGCGTTTCAAGAGATTCTGTGAGTTTAAAATTTGAATTTTGACAGTTGGAGTTTGAAGAGTTTTGGTTTATTTGAACATTCTAATCTTTTTTAACCCAGCGAATCAGTCATCATCTGTAATCATGTAATCTGTAATCAGTAACTGATTGTTGTGTCTGGATCAAATAACAAACAAACAGCGTCTCAGCAAACACTAACGAGACTCACTTAAAACATAATGAGAGGAAGTGTGTGACTCACTCTGGTGATGAATTTAGTTTCTGCTCCAGGCGACAGATCAACAATCATCAACTGACGAGACAAACACACAATCGTCACATTCACATTCATCGTTAGTCACACTCGTATTCAGACTGTAGGTTTGTGTGTGTGTGTGAAACTGACGTCGCTGTCGTCCGTCAGCAGATCCAGCATGTTCTTCTGGACTCCCAGCAGATACGGCGTCGGCGCCGCGCACACGTCGATCAGAACCGTAGGAACGATTGATATGAACGTGTGCTGCCACACGAACGGATACAGCAGAGCCGTGACAGCGTGAAGAACCTGAGACAGAGTGCTGAACACAAAATCATCATTACTATTACAAAATACTATAAAATATGTATAAAAAACACAAACAGTAATATATTTATATTAAATATTCATATAAACATCTGATACTTTTATGTATCTTTACATATAGTAATTCTAACATTTAACAATTGTATATTATATTACATTATATATATATATTCAATATTTTTATTATTTAAAATAATAATTATAATAATAAATCATTTTTTTATTTTCAATTAATTTTCATTTTTAAACTTTAATATTTTTAATATTCTACTATCTACATTTTATATTTAATATTACATGTAAAAATCCTAACATTTAACAATTGTAAATATTACACAATTGAAATCTAATATGATTAATATTCTAAAAATATTTAAAAATCTATTATAAATATTTTCAGTATTTTTAATAAAATAAAAATAATGATAATAATAATAATAATAATAATAATCTTTTTTTATGTTTTCAATTATTTAATAAATATTACTCAATATTTTTTTTAAACTAAATATTTTTAAATATTCTAATATGTATATTTTGTATTTAACATTTATTAAGTATAAATTATTCAATTAATTACTTAAAATGTGATTAAACAAATATAAAATGTTTTTCATCAAATATAAAATGTTTTTCATGTTCATCTTTTTTTATTTTAATCATTCTAATTTCTAAATCCTATAAAATCATTTTATAATTTAATATTTTTAATATGAATACTATCATATTTAGTAATTATAAATATTATCATTAATTATTACTCATATAATATATATTAAACATTACACATTCAATATTTTACTTTTAAAATTTCTGTATTAAATATTCTAATATGAATATTTCATATTTAATAGTTAATTATTAGTTTAAGTATAAATATTCTAACAAATTATTCTAACAAGTAGTAATTATGAAAATTTTTTTTATTAAAAACATTTTTAGATTTTTTACATTTAATATTTTCCTTATAATTTCTAAATACTAAAGAATATTGAATAAATGTGTAATATATATTAAATATTATATATTCAACAATTTTTTTTACTTTAAATATTTTCATTTTACTCAAAAATACTACATTAGACAAAATATATGAAATATATATTAGTTAACTTGATATATTTTCAAATATTCTCATTTGAAATATAATTAATATTACTTCATGTTACTACATTTAACAAAATATATGAAATATGTATTAAACATTACACATTCAATGCTTTTATTTTTAAAGTTTAATATTAAACTTTCTAAAATGAATATTTTATATTTAACTGTTGCTGATTGTTATATTATAATAAATAATAACTGAAAATAATTGTTTAAATGTTGAGACAAAACTAATTTGTCTAAAACTTTTTTTACTTAATTTAATTTCTAAATAACAGACTATTGAATAAATATGTGTAACATATTTATTACATTTTCTTACATATTTATTTTTTATTATGAAATGTTTTCTATTATAATTATTACTCTCAATCCATATAATTTCTAAATACTATTGACTATATTGTAAAAAACATACGAAATATCTATAATTAAATATGACATAATCAGTACCTTTTTTTAAAGTTTATTATTTATGAATTATTATGCTAAGTATGTGACTAAATGAGCGCTTTGAAGTGCTGCTGCGCTGTGATTGGCTGAGCTGCTCACCTGAGCTCCTCAGAGATGAAGATGATTCGTCGCTCCATGACGACGGCGGCAAACACCATCAGCACCTCCTCGTGGTTCAGGCAGCGGAAGAGCGAGCGGAAATCCACGTGTTCGAGCCACGACTCCACGGGCCGCGTCAGGCTGATGATCTGAGATCAGAGGCGTTATCTGTAGCGCACTGCTGAATCATTAACGCTTACACAGACGTCAGACTGACACGCACCTCTGTGCCGGCGTCCGGGATGAAGCTGCTGATGGTGACGGTGTTTCCGGGCGCGGGTAACGGCGCCTCCCGTAGGCTCTGCATGAACGGGTAGATCATGGCTTTGGAGATCTGACGCCGCTTCTCCACCTCGTCGAAGATCTGAACAAACACACACGGGAGTTAGAACTAATCTGAGTCTGCGCGTGTGTGTGTGTGTGTGTGTGTGTGTGTGTGTTCCCCTTTACCTTTGAGAAGAGTCCGAAACACGCCACGCGACTGATGATGCAGTACGCCTCCGGAACACGAGCGCCACGCCCGTCCGGCTGAACCAATAGAGAGAGAGAGCTCATTAATTATTCAGCAGCGTTCTTATCATATGCTAATGACATCAGCTTTCATTGATCATTATTTAATCACTATAAATACGATAACAAATAACTTACGAAAATGCTATAATTAAAAAATGATACAAAATGTTTTTCATTACAGATTTTTCTTTATTTTCAAATTACTAAATACTATATTTAATACATATACATCAAATAATCTTCAATGTTTGTACAATTGTTTTTTTTTATATTGTAAAACTTATAATTTTTAGTTTTACTATTTATTTAATAATTGGTAAGTTTATGAATAATTATTTAAAAATAAATGTAAAACATTTACATTATAATTATAAAATGATAATGTTTTACATTATAAATATAAAACATTTATTTTCTAATTTATTATAAACATTAAAATTACTATACAATATTTAATAAAATATGTAACATTAAATTACACATTCAATATTTTTAAACAATGTTTAAATATTCTATAATATTCCAACGTTATTAATTATTATTTATTATTATAAGTATGAATAATCTAGTGAATAATTATTAAAAACAAATTATCAACGTTTTATTTATATTATGACAAAATGTTTTCCATTTTAAACATTTTATGTAATATATAATAAATATTTCATATTTAATAGTTACATTTAATTTCAGTTTACAATAAATAAAATGATTAACATGTTTTCCATAAGTATTTTCTTACTTTTCAATTATACAATTTATACAAAATACTTATAAAAAAAAAAAAATATTTATAAATGCTAATTAATAAATACCATAAGATATTTAATCAAATGTAAATTAAATAATCCATTTTTAATGTTATTAATATTTTAGTATTTTAAATATTCTGAACTATTTCGTATTAAGTTGAAATACTTTATAAAAAAATTAAAAAAATTTTTATCAACATTATAATTTTCAATTGATGAAACTAAGCTTTCATTATAATTATTTTATTAATTGTAATGTTAATGTTTTAAAATATTCTAACATATTTCATATTTAATAATTATTTTTATAAGTATAAATTTTCTAAATAAAAATGACTAAAAACACATGACTAACATAATTATAAAATGTATTTTTTAATACAAATATTTTTATTTTTTAGTCATAATTACTAAATACTATTACAAATATTTAACGTATGTAATGTATTACATCTTCAATATTTTTTTTTTAACTTTATATTTTTAAATATAAAATATATTTCATATTTACCAATTATTTATTAATATAATAAGTGTAAATATTCTAGCTCCAGCCTAATTCTATCTAAATAATTAGGAATATACTACTACATATATTGTAAAAATGTCAATTTGGTGTAAAGTTGCTTTGCAACGATATGTATCGTGAAAAGCGCTATACAAATAAATTTGAATTGAATTGAATATATGATTAACATTATCATTATACAGTGATCATTTTTCTTTACTAAATACTCTAAATATTTTCTTTACTTCTAATTATTATAACTACTAAATACTACAAAATAATCAAATAACAACATTTAAGGTAATTATATTAAATATGACATTTGACATAACATTATAATCATGTAATATTTCATTCTGAATATTTAATAATGATTGAGGTTCACCAGCAGCCTCCTGCAGTATCCGTTCCTCCTGCTGCCGTCCACTTCAGTCAGAACGAACGAGAACGTCTCGCTGCAGAGAGTCAAAGAATCGTCAATCTCTAAAACGACACACACTCGTCCTCTAGATGGAGTCAGAGACGCTGCGATCTGACACACTTGACCACTTGACTGCTTATTTGACGCATTTCATGAAGTGAGCAAGTGTGTGTCGAACTTTTCATTACCTGATGGGACACACTTATAGTTTATAGAGTTTTATTTTTGTTTTCAATACTTTTCAAATGTCTGTTAAGTAATTCATAATTACACGATAAAAAGTTGAAATTATGATTGCAAAACTATGACTTAAGTCAATAACAAGATAAAAAATGTCTAAATTATGACTTAAAAAGTTAAAATTATGAGGCAGAAATGTCAAAATTATGACTGTAAAAGTTTATATTATGACTTAAGTCATAACTACAAGATAAAAAATTTAAATTATCAGATAAGTCGAATTATGACTTAAGAATTCAAATTATGACTTAAGTCATAAGTACAAGATAAAAAGCTGAAACTATGACTTAAAGTTGAAATTATGACTTGCTCAAGTCATAACTATAAGATAAAAGTCGAAATTATGAGATAAAAGGTCAAGATTATGAATTTAAAACATTTGAAATTATGACTTAAGTCAATTACAAGATAAAAAGTTGAAATTATGAGATAAAATTGAAATTATGACTTAAGTCATGATTATAAGATAAAAAATTACAATTATGAGACAAAAAGTCAAAATTATGACTTTTTTAAAAAGTCGAAATTGTCTTTCTGAATAGTTGAAATTATGACTTAAGTAAGAAAGTAAAGAAAAGTAAGTAAAAAATAAGACAATTACAAGATAAAGTCAAAACTATGATTTAAGTCAATTACAAGATAAGTCAAAATTATGAGCTAAAAAGGTCAAAATTATGACTTTAAAAGTTTATATTATGACTTATGTCATAACTACAAGATAAAAATTTAAATTATGAGATAAAAAGTCGAAATTACGACTTTAAAAAAGTTCTAATTATGACTTAAGTCATAATTACAAGATACATTTAAATTATGAGATAAAAAGTAAAAATTATGAGATAAACAGTCAAAATTATGAATTAAAAAAAATTGGAAATTATGACTTATGTCATAATTACAAGATCAAAAGCTGAAATTATGAAATAAAATTAAAATTAAGACTTAAGTCATAATTATAAGATACATTTAAATTATGAGATAAAAAGTCAAAATTATGAGATAAAAAGTTGCAATTATGGCTTAAATCATAATAAAAAAAAACAGTTTTAAATTACTGGATAAAAAGTCAAAATTATGATTCTAAAAAGTTAAGTCATAATTACGAGATAAGTCGAAATTATAAGATAAAAAGTCAAAACTAGGACTTTTTAAAAAAGTCAAAATTATGATTTGTCAATTATAAGATAAAAGTCAAAATTATGAGATAAAAAGGTCAAAATTATGACTTTAAAAGTTTATATTATGACTTATGTCATAACTACAAGATAAAAATTTAAATTATGAGATAAAAAGTCGAAATTACGACTTTAAAAAAGTTCTAATTATGACTTAAGTCATAATTACAAGATACATTTAAATTATGAGATAAAAAGTAAAAATTATGAGATAAACAGTCAAAATTATGAATTAAAAAAAATTGGAAATTATGACTTATGTCATAATTACAAGATCAAAAGCTGAAATTATGAAATAAAATTGAAATTAAGACTTAAGTCATAATTATAAGATACATTTAAATTATGAGATAAAAAGTCAAAATTATGAGATAAAAAGGTCAAAATTATGACTTTAAAAGTTTATATTATGACTTAACTCATAACTACAAGATAAAAAATTAAAATTATGAGATAAGTCAAAATATGATTTTAAAAAAAGTTCAAATTATGACTTAAGTCATAATTACGAGAAAAGTTGAAATTATAAATCATAATAATGACTTTTCTAAAAAGTCGAAATTATGATTCAAATAGGTTTATATTAGGACTTAAGTCATAATTATAAGATAAAAAATTAAAAATATGAGAAGTCAAAATTATGACTTAAGTCATACAAGATAAAAAGTTTTAAATTATGATTCTAAAAAGTTGAAATTATGAGGTTGACTTAAAAAAAAAAAGTTCAAATTATGACAAGTCATAATTATAAGGTAAAAAGTTTAAATTATTGGATAAAAAGTCAAAATTATGATTCTAAAAAGTTCAAATTATGACTTGACAAGTCGAAACAGACTTAATGAGTTTAAAACATTGGTCAGAGGACAGTGGTCTAAAGAAAAATGTGACATTCTAAAATACATTAATTTGGCTCAGTTTTTGGAGGAGCAAGTTCAGTACACACCTTATGCAGAATATGAATGCAATGCACCAAGTTGCATGTTAAGCGTTTTCTTGGGGCAGATGGAGACAGCGATATAAAAAAACATCAAAGGAAATCTTTATAAAGAACAGTGTGGGTGTTTGAACAGGACAAGAGAATGAACGAGAGAATCGTTCAGAGATTCACAGTCAGAGAATGATTCATGAATCGTTTAAAAAGTCATAGAGCGATTCTGTGGTTTTCTAGTGAAGCGATTCGTGATTCTTCACATGCTAATGACTGAATGTTTGGCACCTTCAGTTTGGTTTCTCTGAAATCTTTAATGGAAATCAGAGTCGGTGGTGTTTGAACGTCTCAAACTCGTTTGCTTTTTCCATCTGCCTCAGTGTGCAAAAGTGTGAAAATGATGCAGATGTGGTTACAGCAGAGGTGAAAGTGTCAAACCGGATGAGTGTGTTTGTGTTTGAGTGTGTTTGTGTTTGTGTGTGTTTGTACCTCCTGTATTCAGTCAGAGGAGCCCAGTTGATTCCTTCTGGGAAACAGAAGAGATGAGCGGCCTTCATACACTTCTCCTCTTCCTCACGCTGCAGACGCCCCATCACCTCACGCTACACACACACAATACAGTCATCTTTTTTTAAAATATATTTCAATTTAAGATTATTATTTGAAACTAAATTTTATTAAAAAATATAATACACATAAAAATTGCAAAAAAAAAAATTATGAATCAATTTAACTTAAGATTGTTTTATTTATATATACACATTTATTATAAATATAAATACATACGTGTAAAATATATATAAATGAATGTTAATAAGTTTTCCTAAATATATATTAATGAATATTAAATATTCATTTAATTTTTACCTAATTTATTTTAGATTTAATAAATATGTTAAATACAAAAAAAACTATAACTAAAAATATAATCAAGTGTAACTTTTTTTTATAAACTTTTAATTAAAAAACATTTTTTACATTTTCAACGTATGTACAAATATTTAATATTTAGTAAAAAATACTTTACATATTATGTATATATTCATTAACAATGTATTTTTATGAAAAATATAATCATACAAAATATAATATATTATTTCAAAAACAATTTTTGTTTAATAAACATTAAACACTAAAAAAACTATAAAACTAAAAACATATAATCAAGTATAACTATTTTTTATTAACTTAACTTAAAAAATAATTTTAAAATTTTCAATATATTTGAAAATATTTAATATTTATAAATACTTTACATATTATGTATCCATTTATTAACAATGTAATATATATAAATACACACATAGTTTCAAAATAACTAAATATTAACGCATACATGTTTGCCTAATTTATTTTATATTTAATAAACATTTAATAAATAAATGTTAAATATTAAAAAAACTATAGTAAAAATATATAATCAAGCAAAACTATTTTTTTCTAAATTTTTAATTTAAAAAACATTTTTAATGTGTAAAAAGATTTATATATATATATATATATATATATATTATTTTGAAATTTTTTTATATAGTTTTATATACTATATAAATATATATAGTTTTAAAATTATTCATGCATACATTTTTACTTAATTTGTTATATTTAATAAACATGTCAAATACTAAAAAATAATACAACTAAAAACAATCAAATATAACTATTTTTTCAATTAATATTTAATTAAACTTAAAAAAAAATACTTAATATATCTAAATACATACTTTACATATTATGTATTCGTATATATTTATTAACAAAAAACATACTACATTTTTGTAAATAGTTCACAATTAAACATTCATACATAAATGTATATATATATATATATATATATATATATATATATAAAATGGTTTTATATTTATATTTTAGTTTATGCACAATATATTTATGAATATTTCAACTGTTGTTTCATGTATATACACACGCACATTAGTTTCATTAGACATTTTCATTATTAAATATATTTTTTCTTAAGTATACCTAAAATATTGTTATATTATATTTTATATCATTATGTATTATATTTATTAAAACATTTTACAACACATTCATGTTAATTCCATATTCTTTTTACATTTGATATTTATTAAAATAATTTAAAGAAAATGAAATATATATATATATATATATATATATATACACACACACACACACACAAAGGAAAGGCGGATGGACGGACGGACTAGCATGTTGTAATGATTGTAACTATGTAACTAGCATGTTGTTGTAATGATTAGCAAGTTGCTAACATGTTGATAGCATAAATGAGTTACTAGAATGTTGCTAGCATGTTTCTAGCATGATTAGCAAGTTGTTAGCATGTTGCTAGCATGTTTCTAGCATGATTACCAACTTGTTAGCATGTTACTAGCATGTTGCTACCATTTCTCTAGCATGATTAACAAGTTGCTAGCATGTTTCTAACATGATTAGCAACTTGTTAGCATGTTACTAACATGTTGTTAGCATGTTTCTAACATGATTAGCATGTTGCTAGCATGTTTGTAGAATGATTAACAGGTTGTTAGCATGTTTCTAGCATAATTAGCAAGTTGCTAGCATGTTTATACCATGATTAGCAAGATGTTAACATGTTGGCAACATGTTGCTAGCATGTTTCTAGCATGATTAGCAAGTTGTTAGCATGTTTCTAGCATGATTAGCAAGCTGCTAACATGTTTCTATAATGATTAGCAAGCTGCTAGCATGTTTCTAGCATGATTAGCCAGTTGTTAACATGTTTCTAGCATGATTAGCAAGTTGCTAGCATGTTTCTAACATGATTAGCAAGTTGTTAGCATGTTGCTAGCATGATTAGCAACTTGTTAGCATGTTACTAACATGTTGTTAGCATGTTTCTAACATGATTAGCATGTTGCTAGCATGTTTGTAGAATGATTAACAGGTTGTTAGCATGTTTCTAGCATAATTAGCAAGTTGCTATTATGTTGTTAACATGATTAGCATGTTGCTAGCATGTTTATACCATGATTAGCAAGATGTTAACACGTTGACAACATGTTGCAAGCATGTTTCTAGCATGATTAGCATGTTCCAAGCATGTTTCTAGCATAATTATCAAGTTGCTAGCATGCTGCTAGCATGTTTCTGGCATGATTAGCAAGTTGCTAGCCTGTTGCTAGCATGATTAGCAGTTTGAATAGTGTTGGCTCATTTGAACATTCCGTCAATGTAAGTCTATGGGATTTTTCCCAGTTTTAATTGTCATTTTTAGGAAAATCGTTAGTCCGATCAGTTAGAAAAGACACAGTACACCCGGTCAGATCAGTCTGAAGATCTGGGCTGAGTTTGGAGTTTGTAGAGTTAAAGCTCTAGGACGAGTTAGTGTCGACAGATTTAGTCTCAGAATAATAATAACTAAAGTTTAAGATTTCAGTAGGTTGGCTTTCTCAAGCCAACTCAATTATGAATCATTCTATTTATATGTACATAATAAATATTCACAGTAGACACACACATATTATGTAAACAAAAACTCTTATTTTGGATGCGATTAATCACGATTAATCGTTTGACTATTATATACATATATGCGTGTGTGTGTGTGTATTTATGGTCTGACCTTGGGGAACTGGTATGTGATGTGGGGCTCGTAACCTTCCTCGTTCCTCTTCTTCCTCAGACTGACCACCAGCAGATACTCGAAGAACAGCTGACCCATGTGACTGCGCTCTCGTCCCGCAGGAGGCGCCGCGGCCGGAGACGCATAAACGCCGGGATCAGAGGAGCTGCGCTCTGAACAAACACACAAATACACAAACACAAACACACAAACACACACGTGTGACATTTTACCAACTGACACTTCTGA
>NW_026129920.1:0-105000 GCF_022985175.1 Labeo rohita | reverse complement strand
CTGAGGACCGCGAGCCTGTACAGGAGGGACCAATCAGAAGCTTGATTTCACTATCCTATGGATGCGATCGTCCAATAGGAAGTGGGGAAGGAGGGATCAGGTCACATAAGTGTTGTTGTTCGGTTGATGCGTTTCTTTCCACGTTATGTTCGACTATTAATCATTAACTGGTTGTTTGTAATTATGTGGAAACACACGGGTAGTGTTTATAACTTTTAGTTGGTTGTCGTGTCCTAATGGATGTTGTCTAAGGCGATTTGGAGGTGGGTGAAAGTAGCTGATCAAACAGTACATTTCCAACATGTATGTACATGTATGAATGTTACAATATCGCAATACATATTGATTTAAACGTGTGTATTACATGGTTATTGCGTACATGTTTACATCTCGTTAATGTGACGGAATTCCAAAGCCGAAAGTGATTCATATAGTTGCAAATAATTAATCATAATCTATTTATTACATATAATTAATCATATACGTCAGATATAAAGACATGCCTCATTTCATGCACTGGATTTTGCACTATTTTTTCATATATTTGGATAAGTACCATGTTAATTTTACGTTTTTAGATATTAACAGTGTTTTAGACACCACCATAATACCTAATTTGTATTAACAGTAAGAATACATACAATGTTTTGGTCATTATCATGATGGAAATGCTATGTTTTTATGTCTTTTATATATAAATATAATGTATTTTGTGTTTCTCATGATTATACCATCTTTTGGAGCATATGATGGCAATAATTGTTTTTACATTTACCATGGTAATATCATGTTTTGGACCATATTACATTGCTAACGCCATGTTTTTTTTTTTTTTTTTGTTATTTACTGTAGTGATACCACATTTAGGACCTTATTCTGGAAATTTTGATTACATTTACCACAGTAATGCCCTGTTTTCACCCTTATAATCCTTATAATATAAATACCATGTTTTTTGACATTTACACTGGCAATTACATGTTTTGAACCTTACCCTGATGGAAATACTATGTTTTTATATATATATATATATATATTTACCCTGGTAACAATATAGACCATATCATGATCAAAATGCCATGTTTTCTGATAATGTTTTTGACATTTTTAATACCATGTTTTGGATCTTATCATGAAAGAAATGTTATGTTTTTTATATTTACTTTAGTTTTACATTAGGCATATTGACTATTTTTACATTTTTTTTTTTTTTTGCCATGAAATTTCATGTTTTTTTTTTTTTTTTTTTTTACATTGTACTCTGGCAATACCATTGTTTTGGACTTTATCATATATGTATTGCCATGTTTAATAAACATTTCACCATGTTAATTTAATGTTTTAGAACAAAAACTAAAAGTTTTTGTCATTTACCATGGTAGTGTTTTGGATCTTATCATGAAGGTACTACAATGTTTAATTTTTTTTTTTTTCGACATTTACCATGGTAATACCATGTTATGGATCATATTATATATTTGAAATGGCTATGTTTTTCCGTACCATGGAAATGCCATGACATTGACCTTATTATTAATGTACTGTCATGTTTTTTTTAATTATTTACCATGGTAATACAATGTTTTGGACCATATCATGATTAAAATGCCATGTTTTTGGCAAAGTTGACATTTACCAAGACAATATCATGTTTTGGATCATATTTATAATTGTCACGTTTTTGATCTTATCATTAATGTACTGCCATGGTATTACCATGGTAATTGGTAATACAATGTTTTGGACTATATCAAGATTTGAATGCCATGTTTTTGAGAATGTTTTTGACAGATATCATGGTAACACCATATTTTGGATCTTATCATAAATTTGATACCATGTATATTTTTACATTTACCATAGCAATAGCATGTTTTGGATCTTATCATGATTAAAATTGGCATGTTTTTTGTTATTTAATATCATGGAAATACCATGTTTTTGACATGTACCCCTGGCAATACTATTGTTTTGGATTTTATCTTTTATATGTTGGCATGTTTTTTTTTTTAATTAACCATGGTAATGCAATGTTTTGGACCACAACGTGACTGAAATGACATGTTTTTAATATATTTGTAAGCTTTTTTTTATTTTACCATGGTAATGCCTTGGTTTTGAGGAAGTGTTTGTCATTTACTGTAATAATACCATATTTTGGATCTTACCATGAAGGTATTGCTATGTTTCTTTTTTCTTTATATTTACCATGGTAATACCATGTTGTGGATCATATGAAATATTTAAAAATGCCATGTTTTTCTGTTATTCAATACCAAGGAAATGCCATGTTTTTGACCTTGCCATGCTGTTTTTTTTTTGGGACATTTATCATATTATGTTTTGGACCTTATCGTGATGTTAATGCCATGTTTTTTGACATTTACTATGTTAATACCATGTTTTGGAACTTATCATGAAGGTAAAGTTTGTTCTAATTATTCTGTTTCAGACTCTTAGAAGTGTTTGGATCGTGAGTCAGTCGTCATGAGTCACTGCACCATCCATCTCTTCCGTAAGGGCCTGCGGCTCCATGACAACCCCACCCTGCTGGGGGCGCTGGCGTGCTCCTCCACACTGTACCCCGTTTATGTCCTGGACCGCGCGTTCCTGGAGGGGGCGATGCGTGTGGGCGCATTGCGCTGGCACTTCATTCTGCAGAGTCTGCAGGATCTGGACGCTCGTCTGCGGGCGCTAGGCTCACGGCTCTATGTTTTGCGCGGGTCCACGGCGGCGGTGCTACGGGAACTCGTGACCCGGTGGGGCGTCACACAAATTAGCTACGACACAGAGGTAGAGCCATATTATGCGTGCATGGAGCGGGAAATACAAGCGCTGGCACAGGAGCTTGGACTCCAAACGTACACACGTGTGTCGCACACGCTCTACGACGTCAAGAGGTGCGGCTAAAATTACTGAAAAGAAATTTTATAATTATTAAAAATCATTTTTGGTAACTGAAACAGCATAAAGTCGTAACGTCGGCTGTTGATGTACACGTGTGTGTTTCTCTCAGGATGGTAAAGGCGAACGGTGGCTCTCCTCCGCTTACATATAAAAAGTTCCTGCATGTTTTGTCTGTTTTGGGTGAACCAGAGAAACCGGTTCGGGACGCCAGCGCTGAGGACTTCCTGTAAGGACAGCATGAGCATTTGTTCGTTATGTCTGAGGCTGAGCAGATGATGATTCATCTGCCAACTATGTGATGTGAATGTGTATGTAACTAAAGCGCAGATGGAGGAATCACGGGAGACTCTCTGAGCAATCTTGTGTTTTGCGTGTACAGGAGATGTGCGACCCCTGTGGAGCCGGATCAAGAGCAGACGTACGCAGTTCCGTCTCTGGCTGATCTGGGTCTAGAGGCTGAGTTTGAGGTTTTGTGGCCTGGCGGAGAGACGCATGCGCTCCAGAGACTCCACAGATACTTCCAGAGTCAGGTCTGATTCATTCCAGTGATTCGAATCTTTTCGTTCACTGATTCGTTCACTGATTCATTCCTGTGTGTCTGTAGGGGTGGGTGGCAAACTTCTCGAAAGTGCGGACGGTGCCCAACTCTTTGCTTCCCAGCACCACGGGCCTCAGTCCGTACCTCAGTCTGGGATGTCTGTCAGTTCGCACTTTCTACCACCGACTCAGCAGCATCTACGCACAGGTTAGCACACACGCTAAAAACCTCATCACACTACACACACAGCATGCTAACTAGAGAAGAGTGACTGATGTGAAGCACACTACACAACAAGCAACTCTGTACAAACACATGAGAGACTCATGACAGATTCATTTCTTTCTTACAGTTGATTTCAATAGAGACTGGTGTTAGCATGTTGCTAGGCTAACGACAAAATATTCTAAAAAAAAAAAAAAAAAAAAACCCACAAAGCACACAAGTGTTGTGTGAAGTAGTGTATTTTTAATGAGTTAGTACTATATTTTATTTAAACTTTCAATATATTTATAAACAGTCCTGAGGGTTCATTCCAGCTGGCTGATGTTAACATGCTGCTAAGCTAACAACCATTAATAAACAAAAATGCACAGATTTTGGATGAATTAGTGTGTTTTTAAGTGTATTTTAATACATAAATATTATATTTTATTGATTTTGGCCAACCAACATGTTAGCATGTTGCTAAGCTAACAACACAAATAAACAAAAATACCCTGATATTGGGATAAGCTATGTATTTTTAAGTGAGTTAATACAATATTCCATTAATTATTTGCTGTATGTATAATTAGCCATCACGGCTGATTTCAACTAACTGACATGTTAGCATGTTGCTAAGATAACAACACTTATAAATGCAAATGCGCTGATTTTGCGTTAGGTAGCGTATTTTTAAATGAGTTAATGTGAGATTTCATTAAAACGTTGGCTGTGTATTTAGAATTAGCCCTCATGGTTGATTCCAACTGATGTGTTAGCATGTTGCTAAGCTAACAAGACTAACAAACAAAATACCCCAATATTGGGATAAGCTGTGTATTTTTAATGAGTTAATACAATATTTCTTTTGAACTTTGCAGTATATTTATAATTAGCACTGAGGGTTTATTTTAACTGGTTGATCTTAGCATGCCACTAAGCTAACAACATTAATAAACAAAAATACACAGATTTTGAGTGATGTAGTGTATTCTTAGATTAGTAAATACTATATTTTATTGATTTTTTTTTTTTTTTTTTTTTTTGGCTGTGTATTTATAATTAGCTCTCATGGTTGATTCCATCTGAATTGTTAGCATGTTGTTAAGCTAACAACACTTAAACACGAAAATACCCAGAGATCGGGATAAGTGGTGGATTTTTAATAAGTTAGTACAATATTGTGTTAATTCTTTGCTGTATATGTTTAATTAGCCCTCACGACTGATTTCAGTCAACTGACATGTTAGCATGTTGCTAAGCTAACAACACTATTAAACAAAATACACAGATTTTGTATTAGGTAGTGTATTTTTAAGCAAGTTAATACAATACTTCATTAAAACTTTGTTGTGTATTTATAATTAACCCTGAGGGTTTATTTTACCTGGTTGATATTAGCATGCTGCTAAGCTAACAACATTAATAAACAAAAATACACACATTTTGAGTGAAGTAGTGCATTTTTAAGTTAGTTAATACTATATTTTATTGATTTCTTTGGCTGTGTATTTACAGTTAGCTCTCATGGCTGATTCCAACCGACATGTTAACAACACTAATAAATACAAAAATACCGAGATATCGGGATAAGTGGTGTATTTATTTATTTATTTTTTAAAGATTTATTTTTGGCCTTCTGCCTTTATTGTGATAGGACAGATCATACAAGACAGGATGCAAAGTGGGAGAGAGAGAAGGGGGCGGGATCAGGAAAGGTCTTCGAGCTGGGATTCGAACTTGGGACGCCGTAGCTGCCCACAAGGCTATCTGCGCCGACAAGTGGTGTATTAAGTTAATACAATATTCCGTTAACTATTTGCTGTATGTGTATAACCCCTTACGGCTGATTTCAGTCAACCGATGTGTTAGCATGTTGCTAAGCTAACAACACTAATAAACACAAAATAAACAGGTTTTGTGTTAGGTAGTGTATTTTAAATTAGTTAATACAATATTTCATTAAAACTTTGCAGTTTATTTATAATTAGCCGTCACCGCTGATTTCAGCCAACTGATGTTAGCATGTTGCTATGCTAACAACACTAATAAACACAAAATACACTGATTTTGTGTTAGGTAGTGTAGTTTTAAGTGAGTTAATACAACATTAAAACTTCACAGTATATTTATAATTAGCCCTGAGTGTTTATTCTAACTGGCTGATCTTAGCATGTTGCTAAGCTAAAAACACTAGTAGTAGGTAGTGTATTTTTAAATGAGTTAATACAATTTTTCATTAAAACTTCGCAGTATACTTATAATTAGCCCTCAGGGCTGATTCTAAAAAACTGATGTTAGCATATTGCTAAGCTAACAACATTAATAAATACACAAATATGCGAATATTGTGCGAAAGTGTATTTTTTTTTATAAATAGTGCTTTATTTTATTAATAATTTGCAGTACATTTATAATTAACCCTCAGTTTATTCCAGTAGAGGCTAATGTTAGCGTTTTGCTAGGCTAATGACAACAGAAATATTGAGTGAAATAGTAAATTTGTTTGAATCTAACTTTTTATTATAGTTTTTTATTGCTGAATAAACTATTAATATGTAAAATGAACACTTGTAAAGTTTTCGCTAAGCTACAAAGGTAAAATTAGCGCCAGTGGCTGTTAAAAAAAGAGTATTAGCATATTATTTGCAGACAAATTGAAAAAAAATTCATCATGCTGTTTTATTTAATTTCATATAGTAGTGTGCTATTAGTGCCCAATGAACTCATTGTGTTACGTTTTAATTCACTCCTTGGATATTATTTTGCGTTTTTATCCAATTTTATGCAAACTTGTCTAATCTTTTAGTTTTCCATCCACAGTCGAAGAACCACTCGCTGCCGCCCGTGTCTCTCCAGGGTCAGGCTCTGTGGCGTGAGTTCTTCTACACCGTCGCATCAGCCACACCGAACTTCACCAAAATGGAGGGAAACCCCATCTGTCTGCAAATCGACTGGTACCACGATCCAGAAGCTCTGGAGAAATGGAAAACCGTAAGAGAAGCACATGTTTAAGGTCTTTACTGCTGGTTTTGTGTGTCATCTGTAACGTTCTCTGTCCTCCATCCTCGTTGCCAGGCTCAGACGGGCTTCCCCTGGATCGATGCCATCATGACTCAGCTGCGTCAGGAGGGCTGGATCCATCATCTGGCGCGTCACGCCGTGGCCTGTTTCCTGACGCGTGGAGATCTTTGGATCAGCTGGGAGGAGGGCATGAAGGTACTTTGGGTCTTTTTGTGTGTTTGAGTCATGCATATAGGTGTTTCAGGTAGGTGTGTCCATTCTCAGGTATTCGAGGAGCTCCTGTTGGATGCGGACTACAGCGTGAATGCCGGGAACTGGATGTGGTTGTCCGCTAGTGCATTCTTCCACAAATACACCAGGATCTTCTGCCCAGTGCGTTTCGGCCGGCGGACCGACCCTCAAGGACAGTATCTGAGGTATGACCATGCCTACTATGTAAAAGCCACCTTAATAAGTAGATTTGCCCTGCACACTTAATATTCATGATGTCCTGCGTCTGATCTGCCACGCCCACCACTGTTTAAAATTCATGACAATCTGTTCTCGATCTACGACACCCACGGCCATGTAATATTAATGATAACATTCTACATTCAGCCTGCCAGGTCCACCGTGTTTTAATGTTTATGACATTCTCTGTTTAAATTGACATCCTCGCAACAAAGAATATTGCTGTTCTGCATCCGTTTTGCCACATCCACAGCCATTGATATTGTTTGGTATGCCATGTCTACCACCGTTTGATCTGCCACACCCACCATTGTGTTAAATTCATGATGTTTTTCTGTTTAATATTTATAACATTCTCTGTCTGATCTGCCACGCCCACTGCTGTCTCAAGATGTTCTTCGTTCAATCTGCTGTTTAATATTCACGACACTCACATGATGCGTTTGATCTGCCACACCCACCACTGTGTTAAATTCATGACGTTTTTCCGTTTAATATTTATGACGTTCTCTGTCTGATCTGCCACACCCACTGCTGTTTAATATTCATGACATTGTGTTCAATCTGCCACACCCACTGTCGTTTTATATTCATGATGTTCTGTTTGATCTGTCATGGCCACCACTGTTTAATATTCTTGACATTCTTTATTCACTCTTCCACGCCCACTGTGGTTTAATATTCATGACACTCTGCGTTGCCACACCCACCACCGTTTTTAAATTCATGACGTTTTTCTGTTTAATATTTATGACATTCTCTGTTTGATCTACCACGCCCACTGCTGTTTTAATATTCATGATGTTCTATGTTTGATCTAGGGATGCTGGTACTGGAAAAATACCAATATATATTTTATTTCAAAATGGTTCAATACTATCATTTTAATAAATTCTGAATTTTATATGCTGCTGTTCCAAAGTTCACCTATAGGCGGCAGTGCTTCCCAAATTGCTGCAAAAAGGGTAAACGTGAAAACAGAACAACGCAATGGATCATCAAACAGATGAAATCCCATCAGTGTGCTCGAAACTAGTAAATAAAGACAACAGTATAAGTGAATTAGGCATTATTTTGCATACACAAGAGACGATAAGGGTGAACAAGCTGATCCGTATACAAGCTTTGCTATAAATCATGTGTTGCCACAGGAGGCAACACATCAAATCTTGCCAAGCATTTGTCACTTGCTCACCCTGACCTTTAACACGAATTTTAGAGATCGACACGTGAGTGCATCATTCATCATTAATAAACTGATTTAATTAACTTCACAACTGATCAACGCATACCTAAGATGTGATACAGAGTAAACACGAAAGCTCAAATGTGCATGTGACACGCTAGAACCAGTTCAGCTTTGGTCACATAATATTTGCACTTGCATTTCAAACTGTCAAATATTAATTGAATTTGAGTGAAGCAAGAGTTTTGCTATATTAATTTTAGTATCAATAATACGAAGGGAATGTTTCTGCTGTGCCGCAGACCGCTAATATGAAGCAGCCAAGAGAGAGAGATCTGTATTTAATGCTTTTTTTTTGGCTATCTGAGTCTGAAATCTGAAATCAGAGTGAGAGAACGATAATAGCGTGATTTTTGAATACTTTGACTGTTCGAATAACACTTTACAACTAATACATGCTTAGTATGTTAACATTACTTACTAAATTGTTTTCAATTCACTTATCTTCTGAGGCTAGTTATTTGTCACCTATTGTATCGATGTAGTATCAATACCATGATATCACATTCTGGTGTCATACCAAAGTCAAAATTATGGTATTCAGTCATCCCTAGTTTGATTTGCCACTGCTATTTAATATTCATGCCACACCCACCACGGTTTTAAATTCATGATGTTTTGCTGCTTAATATTCATGATGTGCTGTTTTAAATTAATGACGTTATTCTGTTTAATATTTATAACGTTCTGTTTGATGTCACGCCCACCGCTGCTTAATATTCATGACGTTCTGTTTGATTTGCCGCATCCCCCACTGTTTTAAATTCATGTTTTTCTGTGTAATTTTTATAACGTTCTGTTAGATCTGTCATGCCCACTGCTGTTTAATATTCATTATTCTTTGATCTGCAGGAAGTACCTGCCTGTTCTGAAGAACTTTCCTTCGCAGTATATTTACGAGCCATGGAAAGCACCTGAAGATGTCCAGCTTAGTGCCAGCTGCATCATTGGTACGGAGTGTCGCTAGCCCATCACTGTGACTTTCTAAACCAGTTTAATATGTTCTGACCCATGTGTGCAGGTAAGGACTATCCTCATCCCATGGTGTGCCACATTGAGGCCAGTCAGAGGAACCTGGGTCTGATGCGTCAGGTGCGCACGGAACAACAGAACACGGCGGAGCTCACACGAGGTAAAACGCAAACTGTTCTCACGTGGAATACAGATATGTCACGAAACGCATTCAAATGGTTTGATCTCCACTTAGATGTAGCGGACGACCCAATGGAGGCGGGGCTTAAGCGTGAGCTGCAGGAGGAGGAGGAGGAGCTTCTAGAGGGGGTGGAGCAACACAGCACATCCAAACGCTTCAATGGCGTCACGGATCATAAGTCCTGCCCCTGCAGCTGGACGCCAGAGACTCTGCAGTTGAGCGGAGAGGTCATGTGACTCCAGAGCTGCTGAATCGGATCACCTCATCACTTCATCATACTTCCCAGGAGTCTATCAAAGCATTTGAACTCTATTGATTGTTTTTGGCGGTCTGAACCTTTGTTTTTTAGTTTGTGAACTAAAAGAGGTGAATTATGCAAGTTTCTAATTGTATGCAACAGCCTTTCTGATGCAAATGTGTTCATCAGTCAGTAAATACATTTGTATATTATGCAAAAGATCAAATAAATCATATGCAAATGAACTTGTAATTGTAAACTAGATAAAAAAAGTTTGTCAGGACAAACTTTAAGTTGGCCTGAGAAAGCCGCACCAGAAAGTTTGAAAAAGTTTTACATTTGATTGTTTTTAGTCTGAAAATCTGAAAAGTTTAAAATAATTTTAAAAGGTTAAATTTTGAATGTTTTGAAGGCAATACAGTCTCAGATAGATAGTCTCAGATGCTTTTAACTTGATCAGCAAGTTGCTAGCATGTTTCTAGCATAATTAACAAGTTGTTAGCATGTTTCTAACATAATTAGCAGGTTGGTGGCATGTTTCTAGCATGATTTAGCAGGTATTCACATGTTTGTAGCATAATTAACAAGTTGCTAGCATGTTTCTAGCATGATTAACAAGTTGCTAGCATGTTTTTAGCATGATTAACAAGTTGCTAGCATGTTTCTAACATGATTTTGGTATGATTAGCAGTTTGTTAGCATGTTTCTAGCATGATTAACAAGTTGCTAGCATGTTTCTAGCATGATTAGCAGGTGCTAACATGTTTGTAGCATAATTAACAAGTGGCTAACATGTTTCTAGCATGATTTTGGTATGATTACCAATTTGTTAGCATGTTTCTAGCATGATTAACAAGTTGTTAGCATGTTTCTAGCATGATTAACTAGTTGCTAGCATGTTTCTAGCATGATTTTGGTATGATTACCAATTTGCTAGCATGTTTCTAACATGATTAGCAGGTGCTAACATATTTCTAACATGATTTTGGTATGATTACCAATTTGCTAGCATGTTTCTAGCATGATTAGCAGGTTGCTGGCATGTTTCTAGCATGATTATAGTATGATTAGCAAGTGGTTACCATTATTCTAGCATGATTAGCAAGTTATTAGCATGATTCTAGCATGATTAGTGTGTTAATAGCATGATTAACAAGTTACTAGCATGATTCTAGCATGATTAACGTTAATAGCATGTTGCTAGCATGATTAGCAAGTTACTAGCATAATTCTAGTTGTTAGGCTTGGCTAGATAGATGAATAGATTAGAAATATAAGAATGGAAGTTTGAATGGATTAGAAATAGTACATAGAAGGGAAATCTTGATTGAGTCTCAAGGGATTCTGGGATTTTAAGTTTGAATTTTGACAGTTGGAGTTTGAATAGTGTTGCTCATTTGAACATCCTGCCACTGTAAGTCTATGGGATTTTTATGATTTTTAATCTTTAATTTTATGAAAACTATAAGTTGGATCAGTTAGAGATGGCACTAAGTGAGATCAGTCTGAGGAGCTGGGCTGAGTTTGGTGGTTCTAGCTTGAAAGCTTTAGGAGAAGAAGCGTTCAGAAATTGGCTAAGAAAAAGAATAATAAGCTTAAGTAGCAGATCAGTAGGTTGGCTTTCTCAAGTCAACCTAATAAATATGTAATTAATAATAATAGATTTGCATCTCCTCTGAGTTTTTCAGATGCAGTTAAATCAGAATCAGAAAGAGCTTTAGTGCCAAGTGTGCTTACACAAGGAATTTGTCTTGGTGACAGAAGCTTCCAGTGCACAGATAGGATCACAAGTGACAAGACACAGATAACAAAAATAAACAAGTGATTAGAATATATATATGAAAATACACAAACAATAGACAAATAAATGAGTGATTTTAATAAATATGTGAAAGGCAATACACAATATAATGTAAGTACAGATGTGCTATATACAAACACGTTTGACATTTTCAAAGATGACATCGAAAATATTAATAATTTTAACTTAACTTAAAAATTAGGTAGCATTCTAAAAAAGAAAAAAAAAACATGTCTTAATAAGCTTTAAGCTTTTGTTTTGGTATTGTTAATTTCAGAGACTCTCAAGAGATGCTTTTCTGTTTTCTGGTAAAAATGTATTTTGTTTGTGGGCAAAATGTTTGACAAACTAGAAGCAATCATTCAAACAAAACTCCAAAATCATATTACACTTATCAAATACATGACGTTAAACGTTTCTTAGGTTTTGAAGAAGCTATTTAAAGTTGCGTTTGTGGTTTTGACTGACCAGCTCTTGTGATGTAAGATCCGGGCGTCGAATTAGCGAATCCTACTACGGCGAAGACCGAGCTCATGAATATTAATGACTACTTTCTCGAAGCGTCCAATCACCCTCACACGATTATTATTCATAAATCGATCTCTGGCTGCGCCCACTTTCAAAACGCCTTCGCTTCGACCAATCAAGCGAGTCTACCGCACGAGCGTCCCGTTACGTCATTAATATTCATGAGCTCGGCCTTGGGCGTAGTAGCGCGCTTGATTCGCATCCTGGATCGAGCGCCACGTCGCACAGCGGAGTCTTCCAGAACTCGCGCATGAAACACAGCCGATGATCAGCGTCGATCCGGAGAGGAATGCAGTGAAATAATCTGCAGGAGAGAAACAGCAATCATGGTGAAGGTGAGACATGCGATAAATGCACTGCATGAAAGTCACTTTTCCTGCTTTTGTTCCTGTTTTCCTCTTTGCCGAGATCTGCGCATCTTTCAGAAATATTTAAAGTTCCGTTTAAGGGATGCACATTAGTTCAAAAGAGGAAAATATCACTAGAAAACTGCCTGAAAGTATAGTTTATAGTTATTAGTTGGGTATTTATTAGAATGTCTTTACAATACGGTCACTTTAAATTTAATTTAGTTTTTAGCATATATAGTTTATATATTTCTTGTTTAGATGAAGCGTATAGCTTAATTTGTGTGTGTATATAGTCTCTTCCTCTTATTTATGATTTCTGCCATATATATCACCTGTTTAATCAGTTATTAGTGGAATATTTTTTACAATGTCTTCTACAATATGGCTACTTTATATTTTTGTACTTGCTCAGTTTGAGCACATTTTTAATGTCATTTTGCTTTTTGTAATATTTTTTCAATAAATCATAAAAAAAATTAACCTTTTTCTAGGTCATTATTTTTTTTTTCTCTCTCTCTGGGCTTGTGATGTATATATTAAAAATAAAATATTATATACTTTCTATTGATATATTCTATATTACATGATAGCTGTGGATTTTACCTGTATTTTTTATTAAAACAGCTGTCATACTGACTTTCATTCTGTTTATTGTATGTGTTCATAGAGTGTGAACTCAGAAGTTCAGTCCAAGAGTGAAACGTATGAAGGAGGAGAAGAACAGACAGAAATCAACCCGTCTGCAGGTACAATAATACTTCATATGGATCCATATGGATCAGCTGACCTCTCATTTTAAACCGCATAAGCATCTTTTAAAGCATGTCATTGTACTGCAAGATTTGTACAGAACATTATTGGCTTTATTTATGAATGATTTGTACAGATATAGCCTCCTGTGGGAATGGTTTTGTAACTAAAGTTGATGTAGTAAACACTCGTGTGTGTGTCTCTGTCTCTCGTGAGACGCTGTGCCGTGTGGTTTGTGTCGGCTATTTCAGTGTTTGTGGGAATGGTCGCGGGAATAATGCAGCGAGAGCTGGGAATTCACGCTTGTTTTCGGACAAAACCGTGTGTGATGATGCAAGATGAACATCACCACTACTTACAATAAAATATATGAAAATATGCCTAGTTCTGTACTGCAACCCAATATTTTTGGAAAAATGAATAAAAAGCTTATATATTTTGCATTGGAAAAAACAAAGTCAATTTTTTTAAATTCACTTAATTTATTACTATTTATTGTTTTTCCATCAAGATCTTACTGCATTGTTATTTGGTTTATTTTATTTTATTGCATTAAAGTAATGAAAATTTTGGGTAAAATGGTTTTATTTTTTAAATTTTATATATTCTCATTTAAAAAAAAATGTTTTTTTGAAAATCTCATAACTTTAGTACAATAAGAATAATACAAAAAAACTGTTTTGATTGAAAAAAGTAATTTTTTTTCCAATTACAATTACAATAACTGCAATTAATAATGTTTCAGTGCAAAAGACTTTGTTTTATTTCTAGTCATTAATGTTGAATATTTTGTGAGTTTTTAATAGCATTTTTAAAATGTTTTCACAGCAGATGGCGGTAAGGAGCACCCTGTGGCTCCGCCCGCGATGATCTGGCGCGTGACCGGCGGCCTCTTCAGCGCCACGAAGGGCGTGGTCGGAGCCACGGTGGGCGGAGTCGCTTGGCTGGGCGGGAAAAGTTTGGAGATCACCAAATCAGCAGTGACCGCGGTGCCCTCGGTGGGCATCGGTCTGGTGAAGGGCGGAGTTTCTGCAGTGGCGGGGGCGTGTCCACGGTGGGATCGACAGTAGCCAATAAAGTTCCATTCACGGGAAAGAGGAAAGACAAATCAGAGTGAAAAAAAAAAAAGGACGATTATAAGAACCTCCCATTTAAACCGAACACTTGTGTGCTGTGCTCATGCGCAGTAATGCTGATTTTCTGTGCTGTTGTTTTGATTGGTCACCAGAGACATTGACAGATCTTTTTGACCAATCAACGTCCAAGACATTTGCGCAAAAGGGAGTTTTGTACATCATACAGTGGGTTTTTGATGTAAACAGGGTTGATCTCAATGGAAAATAGGTTTTTCTTAAATCATCTCCAATCTGCGACCAAAGACACGGGTATCAGTGATGTTTTTTGTAGCTGTTAACCAACGTCATCTGATTTCTGCTGAAATGTTATCGGTCGAATTGTGTTTATAAATTCAATTTTTTATTATTTGAATATAATAAAGTCATGTAAAGCAGGTTGTGGAAAGTTTTCAATGATTCAAACCTCTCCAGATGTGGACAGTAGATGATTTCACTCCAGTTTGTTCAAACTTTTCATAACATACTCAGCGAAAAAGTGTTCACTCTAGCACTCTAGCACTTCTAGCTTAAAATGTTATTCCAAAATACTATTCATAACATTTTATCATCACATGTTGGAAAAGTCTGAAGAGAATCTTCATTAGCAAGTCTTTTTGTTTAATTTAGTCACAATTAAACTTGATTTGAAATTTTTTTGTTACTTCTTTGTCATAATTAAACTTAATTTTATTAGCAGCATGTTTCTGTTGATGCTTCCCTCAGAGAAACGATAATTATACGACTAAAATTTCACACAGGTTTGATGTGATTATGTGTAAAAACTTTCCAGGTTAACAGGTTACTGATTGACTATAAAACTGATAAAAATGCACTGTAAATCATTTTAGGCTAATCGGTTAGCTTAATAATAATACACGTAGCAACTTTCACCATAGGAGTCTAACTGGTTGACTTGCTAAACGAACTGAAAATTGTGTGAGCAGGCTAGTCAGTTAACTAAGATGTCTATAAACTTAAGTTGTAGAGATACTCATGTTAAAATGCTTTGAATATGTATCTTTAATTACAAGTTGTCACTAACCTGGTAGCTATAGTCACAATAATGGTTCCCGGTTCTTTTTAAATTCGAAAAATGGCGCACAGTCCAGTGAGGGAGTGGGATAAGAACTCCAACGGTTCTAATCGATTCGCTCGTTGAGCGAGACTTGGTCAAAACACTTACCAGCTGGTGTCATGAATCTTTTTGATGGACTTATTCAAAAGGACTGGTTCACATGAGTCATTCGCACGCGAATCGGACATCACCTCTCCTCTCCAGCTGTATTCGTTTATGAAACATGGGTGCGCGCGCTAATCAGGTCATGTGACGTGCATAAAGTTTTGCCGATTTTTAATATTAAAAAAATGTTATATGTATTATTTTAGTTTCATTTACCTAAAATGAAAATAAAACATCGAGGAAAACTCTTATTTTGCATATTTTTGTAGTAATATGAGAAGGCTATATGCTAGCAGATTAATTGTTATCGTCATAAAATCAAGTAAGGGTAAACTAACAACACAGAGAAATGTTTAATTAGTTTTGGTTATGTCTTGCCTTCATATGAGTGCATTTAGTCAGCTCGTCAAGATCACAACACAAGATTTGAGGACAAAAAAGCAAAGCAAATTAAAATATACAACTTTAAAGTCACTTAACTTCTATATTGTTAAATTTGAGTTTTATCTAACACACTAGCAGAGACAAAAGATGGTTTATATCTAGTCAAATAAGAGACTAACAGACACAAAACACTTACTTTGTGTTTAAATATATATATTTTTTTATTAGCTGGCTGATGAAGTACCACACACAGACTAAGAAACAAATGCTGGTACTACAGGAGTCAACATCTGAAGTGGATCAAACCAGAACGGACAACTCTGATGAAAGGTTTTGATCCACTTTAAATATTGATTACTGTATACTATATATATATATATAGTACTGTATATATATATATACACATCTTTAAAATTCAAAACAGCTAACAATATTCTGTAGAAAAACTGAAGACACAAGCGGTAAAAATGTACAGCTCCATAAGATACAGCTGTCATATACAAAACACTGTAGTACACAGAGATGGAGACGATGACCATGATAGGTGGAAATAATGTACAGCGATGGAAGACAGATGACGTCAAACACTGGAGCGGATTCTACGCTATCTGTGCAAAAACACTAAAACATGGAACAAAATACAGTCGTTTATACAGACGAGACAATCACTCATCTGTGGTACAGTTACAACAGTTTGGACCCGAACACATTCCAACGATCATGTGACTCTCTCGTCACCATGGAAACAGACGCAGGTATGTACAGGTGAGGCCGGTTCAGAGCAGCGTTGTGGAAACTCTTCCGTTCTTCCGTAATACTGAGCGAATCTGGATCCGTTTAAATGTGGCGTAATGAGTGTTCTTCTTCGGCTGTTTGCGATTACTCGTATTTTTTCCATATTAAGGTCCATTTACGCCAAACAAAGCTTTGCAAATTTTAATATAAACAATGGAAATTCACAAATTTTTCGCAGCTGGTGACAACCAATACAACTTGAGCTTTGGTTTGCGTTTTCGTAAACGTTATCGTAAAGTTATTCAAACATTTAACTTTTCATTCAGCCTGACAAATATTCGTTACATTCATACGTTCTGTGTTTGGTGTGAAAGGACCTTTATTAGTGTAAAAGTTTAACGTCACGAGGACAGTATTTACATCTGATTTTTAAAATCAATATTTGGGATAGTAATTAAATTTAATTTAATTATATATGTTTTAGAATTTTACATTATAAAGTTTCCAAAAATGTTAAAATCACATTTCCGCCACAATTTGATTTGGACAAATTGAAATACTCTGAATGTTTGTGTTTGACACGTGAGGAAAGTTTATAATACATTTTGCAAATCCATCAGTGGGTGGAGCTTAGGAAGAGAAGGCCACGCCTTCCACGTCTTCATGCCTCTTCTGAAACAAACAGAAAAATACAGCTGAACGTTCCTATTAGCAATCAGCGTAAATGTTCATAGTTTCAACGTTTTACGAACCTCTTGATCTTGCGCTTTTAGCGCTGAAGAAGGAGGAGGAGGGGCCGTCATCACCATGGCAACCATTGTGCTCCGACTCCCTTTCTCTCTTTCCAGTCCCGCCTCCAACTGGCCAAATCAGACGCCCTAAAAGAACTCAACATTAAATTTTGTTCGAAACGACTGTAACATATTTCCTATGCAAAAAAAACATACCTGGTTGTTGTGGAACAGCAAACTCATGGGCGTGGTCCGTCAGGTCGCTCTGGGTGGTGTAAGGCGACGTACGGTGGGCTGTAAGAGAGAAACGTTAAAACATTTTGCGCAAATGTTTATAAAACGTAATCAAATTTACCAAAAGGCAACCAAAGGGCTCACCGAGTGTGTGTCGGTGTCTTGCTCCACGATGTTTCGCTCCGCTCGGTCCGGGCTGCTCTCTCCTGATCCCTGCTGGACACACAGAGCATTACAGCTCACTTGATTTCCTTAAAATGCACTTACTAGATCGCAACGTACGATTTCAAACACTCACGGTGAGACGACGTGCCGCTCCGTGCCCTCCGCCGTGTAGGGGGTGCTGCGGCTCCTTGGGTTTCATTTACTCCGATGCCTTCCATGTGGTTGGATGGAACAGTTGCGAGAAGACCTGATAAATTAACGAAAATAAAGTCCAGTTTACACCAAGAACGTAAACTACAGCAGTAACTGTAACGCTTACTATATTAGCTGATGATAACGTTCCATTTATTATGAGCACGTTCTGTAATGTCTGATGGATTCTGATTGGCTATCAGTCTTTTTATTGTACGTCAGCTGGAAAATATCATTATGAAACTGATTTCAACAATATTGTTTCTCTGTGTCGTTGTAACTATGGTGCGGACTATGCTGTTTTTTATAGTTAAGACTCGTTTAAACCAGGAACGATAATTATAGCATTAACTATAACAATACCTACATTAACAAGCGATAACGTTCTGTTTATTATAAGCATGCTGCAGTTTTTCTGTCTGCTACTTTAAATGCTTGATTCTGATTGGCTGTCAATTTTTAAAACGTTACTCAGCTTGATAATTGATTACTGTGATATTGTGCATTTGTGTCGTTAGCACTGTGCTGTGAACTTCGCTATTCTCTTATAATTAACAATAACTATGTTAGTGTACAATAACATTCTAATCGCGCACTGCAATTTTGTTATCTGCCGCTTTAAATGCTCCAAGGATTCTGATTGGCTGTGAATAATTTTATTATCGTTCATAAACTAGAAAAAATCGTTCTGAATATGATTCCAACTATTCTATTCCTTCGTGTCATTATCGTTACAGCTGGGATGTAAACTTGGATATTCTCTTATAGATATTCTCAAATGCTCACATTCGGTAAAGTTAGATGGATTCTGATTGGCTGCCAATGTTTTTATTGTTAATCCGCTAGAAAAAATGTTCCATAGTGATACTGTGAATTAACTATAATGATAACTATATTAATGGACGATAATGTTTTGTTTGTTCTAAGTGCACTGCAGTTTTGTTATCTGGCACTTTAAATTCTCACTTTCTGTAAAGTTAGATGGATTCTGATTGGCTGTCAGTGTTTTTATCGTTAATCGGCTAGAAAAAAAATGTTCTATTGCGATACTATAAATTAATTCTTACTGAGTCCGCGGTATCTGGAGAGCTGCTGGTAAATCTGCCGCATCCTCTCGATGTTCAGGCGGCTGGCCTCGGCATGGTTCACCATGGGTTTGGGATAGTCCACGCCGATCACGCATTTGGCGGCACGCTGCACGTCGTCCGGAGCGTTCCAGGGGTCGTAAATAAACTTGGCTGGAAAATCTCGGAGTACAGGTAAGTAACGTCTGCAATCAGAGGGAGAGATTAACCCGCAGCGCCTCATCACAACCTTCACAAAACCAAAGCACTGCCTCCACACCGCTGCAGGGGATCATGGATATCCCAGCCGCGGTCAGAGGCTCACACACACAAACACATTCTCCTATATACAAAATATATTTGGCTAATTGATAAATACAACTAAAAAAAAATCTGTACTGTTTAAAAATGATGTCATATAAACAAATAATGACCAAAAAGACAATTAGAGCATTCTGGGAAATTAAGTGTTCCTCCATTAAGGTCTAGAAATAAGGTCCTGATAAATACTTAAAATAGTAAAACAAACTAGATAAAAAAAAAAAACTTTGTGTTTTAGAAAGCCTAGCATGAAAGTTTAAAGCAGCTGTAAAAGCTTGAGGTTTTAAACTTTATATAGATAGATTAGATGATTAGCGTGTTGTTAACATGTTTCGAACATTTCTTCTAGGATGTTTAACATGTTTTAGCATGATTAACATGTTACTAGCATGTTTCTAGCATGATTAGCAAGTTACTAGCATGTTGCTAGCTTGTTTCTAACATGATTAACATGTTACTAGAATGATTAACATGTTGTTAGCATGTTTCTGGCATGACTAACAAGTTACTAGTATGCTTCTAGAATGATTAGCATGTTAACAGCATGATTAACATGTTTCTAACATGTTGCTAACATGCTTGTAGCATGATTAACAAGTTACTAGCATGATGAACATGTTAGCATGTTTCTGGGATGACTAGCAAGTTACTAGCATGCTTCTAGCATGGTTAGCATGTTAATAGCATGCTTTGCATGTTATTAGCATGTTTCTAGCATGATTAACAAGTTACTTGCATGTTGCTAGTCTGTTTCTAGGATGTTACTAGCATGTTGTTAGTATGTTTCTAGCATGACTTTCAAGTCACTACCATGTTGCTAGCATGATTAGCATGTTATTAACAAGTTACTAGCATGTTGCTAGTCTGTTTATAGCATTATTAGCAAGTCACTAGCATGTTGCTAACATGATTAGCATGTTAAGTCACTAGCATGTTGCTAGTCTGTTTATAGCATTATTAGCAAGTCACTAGCATGTTGCTAGCATGATTAGCATGTTATTGACAAGTTACTAGCATGTTGCTATTATGTTTCTAACATGACTTGCAAGTCACAAACATGTTGTTAGCATGTTTCTAACGTGATTAGCATGTTACTAGCATGTTGCTAGTCTGTTTCTAGCATAATTAACATGTTAGTAGCATGTTGCTAGTCTGGTTCTAGCATGACTTGCAAGTCATTAGCATGTTGTTAGCATGATTAGCATGTTGCTAGCATGATTGGCAAGTTGTTAGCATGTTGAAATGAAGTGTTCCTCCATCAAGGTCCATAAATAAGGTCCTGATTAATAATTATCAATTTATAGTAAAACAAATTAACCAAAAAAATTGAATTAACTTAAATTAACAAAAAAAATTAATGTGAAGCATTAAATGTTTTAATAAAATCTATAATATGTATTTAATATTAACAATATATCAATATAATTTACAAATAAAATTTGAAATATAATTTTAATATAAATAATAAACATAAATTGAAATAAAACATTACATTAATCATGTATTAATCACAATTAAAAAATAAATTAAAATAGACATTCCATTATAATTTTAATTGTTTTTTAAATTTATACTGAAATTCTTTTACATTATTTCTTAATTGATATATTAATCCTCAGAATCCCTCATCTCTTTGTTCACACTAGATCCAGATTGAGGAAGTGAAGCGAAGCGGTGTGAACACCCACCTGATGAAGTCTCCGTTGGGGTCGATCCTGCGTCCGAATCCCACGGGACAGTAGCAATGGAAGAACTGCTGGAAGAAGGAGCTGCAGGAGTGGCAGAGCCAGCTGCCGGCGTTCACGCTCCAGTCGGCGTCCAGCAGCAGCTCCTCGAAGACCTGCGGACACGCCAGAGTTAGCACGCGTCAGACACACCGCCCTTACCCATCATGCCCTGGGTCCGTACCTTCATGCCCTCCTCCCAGCTGATCCACAGGTCGCCGCGTGTCAGGAAACAGGCCACGGCGTGCCGCGCCAGGTGGTGGATCCAGCCCTCGCGCCGCAGCTGCGTCATGATGGCGTCGATCCACGGGAAGCCCGTCTTGGCCTCGGCCCACTTGGCCAACGCCTCGGGGTTCCTGTCCCACGGGATGCGGATGCAGATGGGGTTTCCCTCCATGCGGTCGAAGCGTGGGTTGTTGCTGGCAGCCGTGTAGAAGAACTCCCGCCACAAGAGCTTGTCGTATAGAGAGATCGACGGGCTTCCGTTCTTTTTTACCTGCGAGGGCACAGCATCATGAGATTATGTATATCATGATACAAGAAAATACCGTTTTGAAAGTTAATATAATGTTTTATGATCTACGTGTCGCAATCTGAGAAGAGTGTTTTAAAAGTGCTTCGATTACGATGTATACGTCATGATACGAGAAAATAGCATTCAAAAGCATTTCAATAACAATCTATACTTCACAATATGAGAAAATAGCATTTTTAAAGCATTTTGTTTGCTTCCTATACGAGAAAAGTATTTTAAAAGCATTTCAATTACTTTATATACGAGAAAACAGCGTTTTAAAAGTAAAATGAAGAAATGTTTCGATTACGACCTATACTTCACGTTTTAAAAACGTTTTGATTACTTTTTATATGAGAAAACAGTGTTTTAAAAGTGTTTACATTTTAATCCATACGTCATGAAGTAAGAAAATGTTTTAAAAGTGTTTCGATTACGATCTATGTGTCACGCTTTGTTTACGATCTGTTTGTCGCGATACGAGAAAATAAAGTTTTTAAAGCGATTCGTTTAAAATAATATTTAAAATCTGTTTCGATTATAATTTATACTTCACGGTACAAAAAGTGTTTTAAAAGCATTTTGATTACGATGTAAGAAAATAGCTCTTAAAAAGCGTTTCGCTATAAGTTACGATATGAGAAAATAGTGTTTTAAAAACGCTTCGATTACGATCTATACACATAGACATGAATAAATATCAATTTAATAGCATTTTGATTGCGATGTATGTCACGGTATAATAAAACAACATTTTAAAATTACGATCTATACGTCACGATATGAGAAAATAGTAATTTAAAAGTGTTTCAATTATGATCTATACTTTACAAATCAACAAAATAGCGTTTTAAAAACGTTTCGATTACTTTTTATAAAAATAGCGTTGAATAAACAGAATAGACATGAATAACTGTCAATTTAATAGCATTTTCATTACAATCTACATCACGTATAAGAAAATAACATTTTAAAATTATGATCTATACGTCACAATATGAAAAAATTGCGTTTTAAAAGCATTTACTTATGATCTATACTTAATGATCATTTTATATATTGAAAATATTGTTTTAGAAGCGTTTTGATTACTACTTATGTCACGATCTAAGAAAATATAATTTTCAAAAATGTTTCGATTACATCACGATATAAGAAAATGTTTTAAAAGTTTTTCAATTACAATCTGTACGTCACAACATAAGAACTATTTACATTATGATCTAAACATGATGATATGAGAAAATAGTGTTTTAAATGCACTTTGTTTACAATCTATGCGCCACAATGTAAGATATGAGAAAATAGTGTTTTAAAGCCTTTTGATTACAGTCTATAAGTCACGAGACGAGAAAATTAGGTTTTTTAATTGTTTCGATTACAATCTATACGTCACATGAGAAAACAGCATTTTAAAAGTTTATGATTTATTTGAATAATGCTTATTTTATTATTTATGAAAATATTATTTTAAAAGTTTTTTCAGATATATTGCATATATTTTAGATACATTAAAATATATTATTAAAAGAAGCAACTTTAAAAATGGTCTTTTTAATTGGATTATATTGTAAACTAATTAGATTATATTTTTAATGAATAGATTATGTTTTGAATTGAGTTTTTGTAGATATGTTACAATATGCCTACATTATATAAATATATTTTTTTCCAATATAATGATTAAAATGTTTAAAATACATAATTGAATAGATCTTAAAAGTCTTGAAATGCCGCACCTTTTTGTAGAGTTCGGTGAGTTTTTTGTAGAATAGGCGGCAGGACAGGCAGCCGAAGCGCAGGTACGGACTCAAGCCCAGCGGACTGGCCAGCAGCGGACTGGAGTTCATCTTCGGACGCTCAAAGTTCTCCTGCCACGCCTGGAAAACAGCAGCATGCGCTTTAGACACGCCTGATCACATGACCACTGCTGGAGCTTGTGTTTGTGTGTGTGCGTGTACGTGTCGTACCGCGGTAGAGTCGGGTCCGAGGTGTCTCTCCAGCCGCATCAGTGCCTCTGATTCTCCTCCAGGCCAAACAGCAGGAGCCAAAGACTCAGTGTCGAACCCTGAACACAAACACACATATAAGATACATATGAGCACTGTAAGACACAGCAAAAATTTCTCAAATATGTAATACAATACAAATGTAAGACTGACTTGAATGGTATGAGATGACTGGATGCTTTCAACTGATTCCTATTGATCTGTCAGCAACTGAACTGCAGTGCTTAAACTATTTCAAATCTAGTGAATTAAACTACAAACTCCATCATAACGCACAATGTTTCCATCTAACATGTATTTTGAGCTGCAGCTCGTCATTTTAATGGAGTGTTTCACTAGTTAGCAGTAAACCGGTTACCTCACCTGAATATTGAGTGTTGGATGTTTTCTTTGGAATGGAAATATGGATATTTTATTTGTAAATATCATATTTGTGTCACTTATTTCAGTAAATGTCACCAAACTAGCGCGCTAAGCCAGTAGTAGTACTGACAGTGTCGTGTAAACGACGCGAAAAGCGGAAGACAAACCGAATCAACTGAGTGAGTCATTTACACTGGAACCGCTCCGATTGATTCAAACTCGTGAATTCGATCATTCAGTTCAAACGATTCACTATCAAAAACCAGATCAAAAGAACAATTCATTTTCGAATTTCGACATCGCTTGTTATGATTATAAAAAGCACGAATAGTGATGGGTGAAACGGAGCTTTTCGAAACTCAGAATCAATAAATCAATGCGTCACAAAATGATTCACTTTTGAGGCGCTCCAATCGGATCGTGAATCATTTGATTTAGATCGGAGCAAGGATCGCGAATCATTTGATTCAGATTGTGACTTTAGTGTGGTTCCGCGAATCATTTCGCAAGTTGAATGATTCGCGGTCCGAAGGCTGATCTGAAATGATTCGCAAATCGGGACTTTGGTGTGGGTTCGCGAATCTTTTGATTCAGATCAAAACTTCAGAGCACGGATCGCAAATCACTTGCTAAGTTCGGAACTTAGAACTTAGAATCTTTTTGCGAATTGAATGATTCGTACTCCGAAGCCTGATCTGAATTGATGGTTTGCGAATCATTTTTAAGATCGAAACTTCAGAGTGCAGATCGCGAATCATTTGATTCAGGTCGAAACTTCGGAGCAGTTGCGCGAATCATTTCGCGAATTGAGTGATACGCGATCCGCGCTCCGAGTCATGTTTTGATTCAGATTAAAACTTCAGAACACAGATCGCGAATCACTTGATCAGTTCGGAACTTAGATGCGGTTCCGTGAATCATTTCGCGAAATGAATGATCCGCGATCTGCTGATGTTAAATTATGGTTCGCGAATCATTTGCGCGATCGGAACTTCAGAACGCGGATCACGAATCATTTGATTCAGATCGGAACTTGGGTGCAGTTTTGCGAATCTTTTGAATAAGATAGAAACTTCAGGGCGCGGATGGCGAATCATTTGATCAGACTGAGACTTCGGTGTGGGTTTGCGAATCATTTGATTCGTTTCGGAAGTTCAGCAAAGGTTCCGCGAATCACTTCGCGATCCGCGATACGCTGATATGAAATTATGGTTTGCGAATCATTTTTCCGATCGGAACTTCGGAGCGAGGATCGCGAATCACTTCATCAGATTAAGCCTGTTTCCCAATGTGCAAACTATCCACCCTATCTGCTCTAAATAGTATTGAAAATGACTACTATCACATAGAATTTAGGATGGATAGTACGCACATTGGGATGCAGGTTGAGACTGTGGGTTTGCAAATCATTTGATTCACTTCGGAACTTCGGTGCAGTTACGCGAATTGAATGATTCGATTCGCTAAGCTTATTCTGTTTGAAAATTCGAGCGCGGAGCGCGAATCATTTGATTTACATCGGGACTCGGTGCTGCCTTTTTTTCTAATTTCTTTTTAATTACAAAGTAGAAAACATCAAACTATTAAGGCAACACAGTTATACAGTTATACACAAATACAAATCCCTTAAGAAAATTTACTGTGGTTTTACTATAGTAAAAATGTAGCACCCATGTTTTTTGTATAACCACAGTTTTACCATGGTTAAACTATGGTTACTGTAGCAAACCTTGGTTAAATTGTGGTTACCATGTTTTAACTATAGTAACCATTTTTTTTTAAATTTTTTAAAGCATGGTAAAGGATCTGTTGCAGGTTAAAACAGAAATCAAATTCAAAATGAGCTCAGACGAACATGAATAAATCTGATCTAAATGTCTCTGTGTACTCACTTCATTCTGACTTGTATTATAATTACAAGTGAAATTACAAGTATTATATTACATTAATTACAAGTATTATAATTTAGTGAAATGTGGATGAACTCATGAATCTGTTGTTTGATCTCTTCATACTATGTGTTTTAGTGCATGTGTTACCCAGCTCGTCCAGCAGGGGGACTCCGTATTTCTCTCTGTGGTTTTCACTGATGGGCGTCACACAGTTTTCCATCAGTTCTCTGGTCAGCGGCTCCAGCGGAGGATCTGGCGGCTCCATGCTGCTCACCAGTGTCTGGAAGCGTTTGTATGTGAGCGGTGGCTGACCGTTATTCAGCTCGATGATCCTAAGATATACACAGTCATTCAGAATCTGCTCAGATTATAATATAATGTTAAACACAGTTGGTTTGGCGTGTGTTCTCACCTGTCCAGATCATAAAGCGTGTGTGAGATCTTCACGATCACCTCCACTCCCGCTTCAGATGCCAGTTTCTTGATGGCCGCATCTCGCTCCTTCCCGAACGGCTCCGAGTCGCACTCGAATGTCAATCGAGAGACTTTCCACTCCTGTGGACCAACGTACCGAGTGTTATTATGGTCACGTGATCAAAACATGAGCTACGTGGCTGTAAAACACGACTCAGCCAGTGTTACCTTGAAGAGCCGTGGGAAGATGTTGGCGGGCTGACCGCGGATGACGAACAGACAGGAGTTGAGTTTACGAAGACTAGAGTCCAGATCCTCCAGACACTGCAGCAGAAACCTAAAACACACACACAAGTCAGGTTTGAATGGGTTTGATTGATCATGTGACGATCTCACAGTCTGTGACCCACACTGCTTACAGCAAGACTTCTGAAGATGCATCACACACAGAACAATCCCAGAGTGCACTGCTTCAAGATATACATTTAGCTGTCATGAGCATGTATTATGAATCATTTTGTGATCCGCACTATGAGTCTTGTTCTGATGGTTAATGAATCATTACTTAGATCTAAGCTTCAGAGCGTGGTGCGCGCATCATTTAATTCAGATCAGGACATTGGAGTGAGTTCGCAAATTTAATTATTCGCAATCTGTGCTCTGAGCCATGATATGAAATTATGATTTTTGGTGCATGGATCGCGAATCATTTGATTCAGACTAGAACTTCGGAGCGTGTTTTGCGAATCATTTAATTCAGATCGGGATTTCAGAGTGAATTTTGTGAATCACTTGATTCAGATCGGAATTTCAGAGCACATTTTGCGAATCATTTGATTCAGATTAAACTTCAGAGCGTGTTTCGTGAATCATATGATTCAGATTGGGACTTCGGAGCGCGTTTTGCTAATTGTTGATTCAGATTGGATTTAGGAGCGCATTTTGTGTATTGTGAATCATTTGATCCAGATCGGACTTCAAAGCGTGTTTTGCGAATCATTGTTTATTCAGACTGGGAGTTCGGAGTGTGTTTTGTGACATGTTTGATCCAGATCGGGATTTCAGAGCGCATTTTGCAAATCATTCGATTCAGATCGGGATTTTGGAGCACATATTGTGAATCATTTGATTCAGATCAGGATTTCGGAGCACAAATTGTGAACTAATACACAATGCATTTTGTGTATTGTGAATCATTTGATCCAGATTGGACTTTGGAGTGCATTTCATGAATCATTTGATTCAGATTGGCTTTGGAGTGTGTTTTGCTAATTGTTGATTCAGATCGGACTTAGGAGCGCAATCTATGTCTATGAATCATTTAATCCAGATCGGACTTCGAAGCGTGTTTTTTGAATCATTTTATTCAGACTGGGACTTCGGAGTGTGTTTTGCAAAGTCTTTGATCCAGACCGGACTTTGGAGTGCATTTTGTGAATCATTTGAATCAGATCGGGACTTTGCAGCGGGTTCGTGAATCATTATTCAAATCAGAACTACATTTCATTCAGCACTGGAATATATTTATTATTAATATAAAGGAATTATGAATTAATTGATCAATAATGATAATAATAGTACTAAATAATATTCTATTCTTTTTACAATTACGTATTTTTTAATTATTATAATAATGATTTATTATTATTAATTTAATTAGTCAATAATAAAATAGCCTTCATGCATTATTGTCTTAATAATAATAATAATAATAATAATAAATAATTCTTTATTAAACTATAAGTGTAATTAACTTGTTATTTGTAAGTGTTATGATTCTGTAAGTGTTCAAGCAGACAGTGAGTCAGACGAGTGTGTTGGGATCAGAGCTGTCTGTCTCTCTCTCTCTCTCTCTCTGTCTGTCTGACCCACTGACATCATTTCAGCTCGACTGCACATGACTGGCTCCGCCTCTCTCTCTCTCTCTCTCTCTCTCTCTCTCTCTAATCCCCCCACCCATCTGTCTGTCTCTCTCTCTCTGTACAGAACATTCTGTTCCCGACTCTTTTGTAACAGGATCCCTCGTGTGTTTCAGGCTGAGAAATGCAGTCAAACCCGTGCCCAGAACGGGCGTCGGGCTCGTGACGGAGCGTCAGAAAGTGGGTCATCGCTGTGGAAACGCTTGACTACGTCAAACCGAGTCGCACAGAGACCGGACTGAGTCCAGACTCAGACCATCAAGCACAGGATTCAATCTGAGTTCAGACTCAATGACAAACACAACAACAACTGACTTCAACCTGAAAACACTGCACTGCATCATAAACCATCACAGCACAGAAATCAGCAGCAAACACTGTGAACAATGAGCTGCACTGATTACACAGAAATCAGCACACTGTCATATGAATGAAAACACCATGTACAATATTTCATAAACATGAGTTATGGGTGTCAATCTTTAAAGAGCCACCAGATGGAGCCAATTAACTCTTAAAATTAAGAGTCAAAAACATCATCAACCTCTAATGAGTTGAAAGTGCACTTTGATCATCATAATAATCAGAAAAAATAAACAACATGCCATAACACAGTAATGACAAATATTTACATATTTAGATTTGTATACATACTGTATTAGATAGATGTATTAACAATTAAATAATCACTAAATCACTAATAAACTAATTCAAAACTTCATTTATTGAAGTAACATCTTATTTATAATAATAATGATAATAATACATGTTTTAATTAAATAAAATAATACGAAAAAAGTAAAAAAATATATATATTATATTATTATTATTATTATTATTTAAAACAATACAACTAATAATTAACTTTTCTAAAAAGTAATACATTTATTAGAAAAATAAACAAGTAAATAATAAATAACATACACTGGTGAATATTGTCATATTTAGATAAATAATAATAATAATATAATTATAGTAATCAAAATAATTATACCTGTTACCTTTTTTAATGTAATGTAATAAGAAAAATACTAAAATCTTTAAAAGCTGGTTTAATTAAATTATTATTGTTATTCATTATATTAATAAAAACAGCAATATTATTACATTTAATGAAGTAATGTGCAACATTTATGAAATGACTAATGTTTATTATATTTTTACAGATTATTACACTATAGATGTATATATTATATTATACAGGTGTATTCATTAATTATATATTATTAATTAAATCAAGAATATTTAGGATTAACACATGAAATAGTTTGAAGTATTATTAATTCAGTGTGTTAATAATAATAATTTAGTAGTTTAATGTATTAAAAACAAGAAAAATACTTAAAAACTGATTTAATTTAATAAATAATATTAATAATAATAATAATTAACTTTAAATGTGATTTTTGTGGAAGAATTAATATTTTTTATATATTATGAATTATTAATTAATTATTATAGTGCTTTGATAAATAAATATAATAATTTTTGTTATGAATTTTGTAAAAACAAAAACTTTTTTTTTAAATATTAAGAAATAGCAAATAAAATCGTTTACACTATTACTGGCAGTGGCTGAACTGTATTCTAGTGTTTAATTCTGAAGCGCTGACGTGTTGTACGTGGGATAGTGAATTACCACATATGTGCTGTACGTGTGACGTGTTTCTCTCACCTCCAGCGATTGACGCCACGGTTGGAGGCGCCGGCAAACCAAGGGTCCAGGAAGTAAACACAACGCAGCGTATCGGATCCCTTAATGGCCTCCAGCAGCGCGGGGTTATCGTGCAGACGCAGACCCTTCCGGAACCAGTGGATGGAGTTGACCGACATGATGCTGCTGCCACCTGACAACACACAATATTAACATTTAAATCAATTCAGACCATTAAAATCAATTATTACTATTAACACATGAACAAATCGTCATGTATGATTCAATTAACATCCTAAAAATAATTATTGCTAATATTAAATGCTGTTTTCATTTACATATTATTAATAAAAAGGATATTATTAATTAACGTACTGATAAAATACTGATAATAATACATGTTATTACTTATAATATATACTTAAATGCTGTTTTGATCATTATTATTTATAATAACAACATTATTACTAAGAATAACATCAGTATTTCACTGTTTATATAAGCCGTGTTAATTAGCATATACCTTTTTGCTCATTTATGTTTATTATAATATTATTGTATATATTTTACACTTTATATGTTTAATTATATCAATATAATATGAAAAAAACAACAGCATTTCACTTTTTTATGTTGCAAAATGGCACTAAAAATATAAAACAGCTCATAAGTTCAGAGTTTGCGACTTTGGCACACAAACTAGTGTTTTTACTTAAATATGAAACGCATTTCAGACATTTTCATCATAAAACTACAGTTTTACACGTAATTTCTCGTGTTTAATAACTTGACCCTCAGCCTTAAAATTGGGTCATTACAGTAACTGTCGCTTACGTCACTAAATGCCATAGAAACGTAACAAACACACAAAATGTGCTATAACATTAAAGTTTTTACCACAAATGAGTGTTTTTAAAGAATAGGGTCGTGGAGTTGCACTTTATGTAACCTGTTTGTCTGTTTAAATCCCGTAAATACACGAAATAAGCCGAGAGTTTGTGAAGCGCCACTCACCTGAGGCGATACGAATGCGGGAAAATTAGTTTATGTGAGTCCCAGTGATAAAATCATCTCAGAGTTGATGAAGATGCGCCAGGAGAACCACTGCAGACCAGCTTAGTTCACCAAAGTCCAGTTACATAGAACCGGGCCAAAACAGCGACGGTTTACATAACGCTTTAGCGCGCTGCGCATGCGCGGACACCAAAGAATCCGGCGTGAGCATAGATACCAACTCACTAGATGCACCTACACATTCATTTGTGAGATTTCAAGGGTTCTAAAAATACATTCGCGGGTGTTAATCTCTAAATATTCGTGTTAAGTATCTACTAGCTAAATTGTGTGTCAAAACATTGCACGATAACTATTTTATAAAGTGTTTATGGAATCTATAGTTGTAGCTCTATGCCGCCTGCGCGCTGCTTTGGTAAGTTGCGCCGCTCGTGTCCCACATATGGAGGCCGCTCATTGGTCCCCACCTGCGTGACGTCAAAGTATCTCTCTCACGTTTATGCGGCGTGGACGAAAAGAACTTTCCGAGTGACTTTGATGAATTCTGAACTTTAAATACCGTTTAACGTGATTTTAAGATGCGATCCCGCTGTTCATTTGTCCGTTGTGCCCTCTGGTTGTGCTGTAATAGCCGATGTTCCGAGCACCCCTTACCCCGCCTTATTAGGTCATCCGCCTCTGATTGGTCGCGTCCGTAAATACCCGGATGATCACGGGCGCGACTCTATGGGACGCCATTTTGGATCGAAGGTCGCGGTTTCAGTACAGCACAAGGAAAAGATCGTAGAATAGCAGGAAACTGTACTAATGTTGCCTTTAGCGCTAATAAAGAAGGGAAAAGGCGGCATTTAAAGTATTTTTAATGATGTAAATTTACGTTTTAAATGAAATAAACATGGGTTATTTCATACGTTGATACATATTCAATTCTAGAATAAATATTTTCGCCTTTTTTAACTTATGAAAGTTTATGTAGCTTTGCCCAACTCCACATAAAGTGTATAATTTAGTGCTGTCAAACGATTAATCGCATCCGAAAAGTTTGTGTTTACATATGTGTGTTTACTGTGTATATTTATTATATATATATATATATATATATATATATATATATATATATATATATATAAATACACACGCGTACAGTATATATATTGAAAATATAATTTTCATAATAATTTAAATTATATATAAATATTTTAATAATATAAACATAACATATTTTCTTAAATATATACATGCATGTAGGTGTATTTATATATACATAATAAATATACACAGTACACACATATTGTGTAAACATATTGTGTTATTTTGGATGCGATTAATTACGATTAATCGTTTGACAGCACTAGAACGAGTTGGGAATATAATAGTGGGTTTTCATCACATTTATTTTTTTAGTACTGTGTATAAATCTTGAAATGTGCTGTGTGTTTTATGTGTTTACTGTAATATTGTGCTGCTGCAACGCTATAAATCCCATATTTGCTCTACTTTAGAGTTATAGCTTATTATTTAATGACAAACTGGTTCATTTATAATCATTTTGTATGTAAATTAATAATAAGATATTTTCCGCTTTACATCAGACATATTCACTAATACAACTAGTTTAGTAAGGCTCTTCTGAAAGTTTGTTGCTGTTAGTGTTTAGGTTTTAACTGAAAAACAATCGTGTCTTATTTTTTAAAACTATTTTAAAGCACAAACTAAATGAACCGTGCGTTAATTCATCAGATGTGTGTGTTTCGGTGTGTTTTGTTCAGGCGCTCGCCGGGGCGCTTTGTTTTGGGGTCCTTCCTTGCAGCTCCGCGCCAGTCGCGCTGCAGTCGCTCATCAGAAGCTTTTTGATGTTTCCAGTTTTTGCTGTTTTTCCCTTCATATTTTAATTTCGCTGCTAATTAATCATCGGATTTGTGTTTGTACAGCAGCAAAGATGAATCTGGAGCTGCTCGGTGAGATCTGCTGTTCTTGAGTTTGTTAGCTCAGCGCTAACCGCTGCTAGCCGTCTGTAATGTTTATAAACATTCAATGAAAACTTTTAAAGAACTAACTGATTGTTATTTATACTCGAAAATTTATAGGAAACTTTCTGTTTCAGTGTTCATGTAAGGATGTGGTTTATTATATGTATAATCCCTCTCGGTTCTCTGATATGAACTGTCAGATTAATAAATATTCATAATTATGGATTGTGTGAATTTGTTTGTGTGAAGTTACTGCAAAATAACGTAGTGATTTATCAAAACTGTGTTTTCTATCTTGCAGAATCGTTCGGGCAGAATTACCCAGAGGTACAGTAACAGCATTTATAATTTGTTATTAATATACACGTTTGTTTTTTTACTATTATTGTATATTAAATGTACGGGGTTTACGTTTATGATGTATTTAATTGCATATACGTGTTTATGTTTATTATATATTTATTTGCACACATTTTTGCGTTTATATTATATTTAATTACATGTGCACGTTTTACGTTTATTATGTTTAATTGCAGATACACGTTTGTACGTTTATTTTATAATTGATTTTAGTGTAATTTTATATTTAATTACACATATACACGTTTTTGCTTTTATTGTATGTTTAATTATATATGCATGATTGTTGCGGTTATTATATATTCAATTACATGTGCAGGTTTTACGTTTATTATGTTAAAATGCACATACACGTTTTTACGTTTATTTTATAATTGATTTTAGTGTAATTTTATTTTTAATTACACATATACACATTTTTGCGTTTATTGTGTTTAATTACATGTATACATGTTTTTGCATTTATATATTTAAGTTCATATATACACATTTTTGTGTTTATTATATGTTTAATTACATGTATACATATTTTTGCATTTATTATATATTTAAGTTAATATATACACGTTTTTGTGTTTATTATATATTTAATTATATATGCACGTTTGTTGCGGTTATTATATATTTAATTACATGTGCACGTTTTTGCATTTATTATATATTTAATTACATGTGCATGTTTTTTGCATTCATAATATATTTATTTACATGTGCACGTTTTTGAGTTTATTATATAATTAATTACATATACACGTTTTTACATTTATTATGTTTAATTATGTATATACACATTTTTACGTTAATTATATTTTTAATTATATGTACAAGTTTTTACGTTTATTATATATTTAATTATATATTTAATTACATGCACACATTTTTGTTTATTATACATTTAATTATGCACATTTTTGTGTATGTATATATATTTATATAAAATTGTTATTACATTATGTAATTTGATTTTTAAATAAATATTTAAATTGATTATAGATTTATTTACATTTGCATATTTCTAGTATAACTTTGTTTTATAAAGTTTTATATGTTGTGTGTGTGTGTGTTCAGGAGGCTGATGGCACTCTGGACTGCATCAGTATGGCTCTGACCTGCACGTTTAACCGTTGGGGGACGCTGCTTGCAGTCGGCTGTAACGACGGACGCATCGTCATCTGGGACTTCCTGACACGAGGAATCGCCAAAATCATCAGCGCACACATACACCCCGTCTGCTCGCTCAGGTACACACTCACACACACACTGTACACACACACTCACACACACATGTGTTGTTGACGTCTTGTGTTGTGGTTCAGTTGGAGCAGAGACGGACACAAGCTAGTCAGCGCCTCCACGGACAACATCGTGTCTCAGTGGGACGTCCTGACGGGAGACTGCGACCAGCGCTTCCGCTTCCCCTCGCCCATCCTCAAGCTGCAGTACCACCCCAGAGACATGTGAGTGTGTTCACACTTCCTGTGCAGCACGCGTGACTTCCTGTGCGTGACTGAGAGCGTGCCTCTGTGTTGCAGGGACAAGGTGCTGGTGTGTCCCATGAAGTCCGCGCCCGTCCTGCTCACGCTGTCCGACTCCAAACACGTTGTGCTGCCGGTGGACGACGACTCGGATCTGAACGTGGTGGCAGCGTTCGACCGGCGCGGGGAGTACATTTACACCGGCAACGCCAAGGGAAAGGTCAGAGGTCATGAGCATGTGTTTGTATGTGTATGATGAGATGTGTGTCTAACGTGTGTTTGTCTGTTTTAGATTCTGGTGCTGAACACAAACACACAGGACCTTGTGGCGTCATTCAGAGTGACGACAGGAACCAGCAACACCACCGCCATCAAATCCATCGAGTTCGCACGCAAGGGCAGGTCAGAGGACACACTGATAGGAAAACAAATCATATTAGTTTATTAATTAACAGTATTTTGAGTGTATTTCTATACCCTGTGTTTGTCTCTTGTCCTGCAGCTGTTTCCTCATTAACACGGCAGACCGCATCATCCGAGTGTACGACGGCCGAGAGATCCTGACGTGCGGCAGAGACGGAGAACCTGAACCCATGCAGAAACTACAGGACCTGGTCAACAGGTGAGAGACGCAAGTGTGTTTGTGCAAGGGAGTACGTTTGATTTTGGCACTGGTGGGGACATATGACACTATAAGTCAGACACTCTCTTCTGAGGAAGATTCATTCACTTGTTTGCCAATGAACCACACAGAGACATTTTGATCAGATTTATTCATGTTCATCTGATCTCATTTTGTTCTTCTGTTTTAAAGATGTTTTCTTTGGATTGTTTGACTACTCAAAAGAGAATATAGGAAAATATTAGTTACTTAATTTGTGTTTTCTGCTCGCTAAATTTCAGACAAAAATCTGTCTCTAAACCCCTGTTTTCCTTATTCAAAGTTGATCTAGACAAGTACATGGAAACAAGTTCTGTTCTCCCTAAAGCAGTGAAAATTGGATCTCTATATTCATCCACTTTTTTTTAACACTGTTTTTGTAACTGTACTTCGTTAATGATTTACCATTTTCTCAGAAAATTCACAGATTTGAAATCTGTGCTCTGATGTTCAGATCTGAATCAAATGATTCGCGATTCCTGATCTGAGTCAAATGATTCACGATCCCGCTCCGAAGTCCCGATCTGAATTAGATGATTCGCGATTCCCGATCTAAGTCAAATGATTCGCGATCCCGCTCCGAAGTCCCGATCCGAGTCAAATGATTCGCGATTCACGATCCCGTTTTAAATTTCCGATCTGAATCAGATGATTCGTGATTCACGATCTGAGTCAAATGATTCGCGATCCCGCTCCGGAGTCCCGATCTGAATCAGATGATTCGCGATTCCCGATCTGAGTCAAATGATTCGCGATCCCGCTCCGGAGTCCCGATCTGAATCAGATGATTCGCGATTCCCGATCTGAATCAGATGATTCGCGATTCCCGATCTGAATCAAATGATTCGCGATCCCCTTTTAAATTTACAATCTGAATCAAATGATTCACGATTCCCGGTCTGATTCGCGATTCCCGATCTGAATCAAATGATTCGCGATCCCGCTCCGAAGTCCAGATCTGAATCAGATGATTCGCGATTCCCCCGATCTGAATCAGATGATTCGCGATTCCTGATCTGAATCAAATGATTCGCGATTACCGATCTGATTCAAGTGATTCGCAATCCCGTTTTGAATTTCCGATCTAAATCAAATGATTTGTGATTCCCGATCTAAATAAAAATGATTTGCAATCCCGCTCCGATGTTCAGGTGTGAATCAAATGATTCGCGGTCCCGTTTTGAATTTCCGATCTGAATCAAATGACTCTTGATTCCCAATCTAAATGAAATGATTTGCAGTCCTGCTCCGATGTGAACCCGCTCTCCAGATCTGAATGTCCAGATCTGAATCAAATGATTCACAATACACAATTCAATTAACGAAACGAATATCAAAACGAAATTATTTTGCAACACAATGGTTGAACTGATTTGGGGTTTTGAAAAGCTCTGTTTCACCCATCACTATGCCTGTTTTTTTAAGTCTTTACAAGCGATGTTGAAATTTGAAAATGAATGTCTCTTTGATCTGGTTTTTGCTAGTGAATCACTTGAACTGAATGATCGAAGTCACGAGTTTGAATCAATCTGAACACTTCCAGCATAAATAACTCACTTAGTTGATTCAGTTTGTCTGTTTCTCCGCTTTGTGCGTCTTGTATTAGTCTATATAGAGTGATAGTTAATGTAAAAAGAGCAAAAATGAGAAGCTGATGAACACAAAACAGCAGAACAACATAGTTAAAGAGGGTAATTTTAGTCTCTGTCGATCAGGACGCCGTGGAAGCGCTGCTGTTTTTCGGGTGACGGCGAGTACATCGTGGCGGGTTCGGCGCGGCAGCACGCACTCTACATCTGGGAGAAGAGCATCGGGAACCTGGTGAAGATCCTCCACGGGACACGAGGAGAGCTACTGCTGGACGTCGCCGTACGCTCTTATTTCAGTTAACATTTATTTTAACAAACATGTTTTTTTTTAGTTTAGTTTTTTTGATTGACTCGTCTGTTTCAGTGGCATCCGGTGCGGCCGATCATCGCGTCCATCTCCAGCGGTGTGGTGTCCATTTGGGCCCAGAACCAAGTGGTGGGTCTATAAACCAGATCAACTCAAAACCGGTCTCTCGTGTGTCTATACAGACTGCAGCCATTGACGAGGTTTTGCTTGTGTGTCTGCAGGAAAACTGGAGCGCGTTTGCGCCGGACTTTAAAGAGCTGGATGAGAATGTGGAGTACGAGGAGAGAGAATCAGAGTTTGACATCGAGGACGAGGACAAGAGCGAACCAGAGCAGACCGGTAAACACACACACCTATATAAACACACACTCTCTCTCTAATACACACACACACTGCTGTATGTGACACTGATGTGTGTGTGTGTGTGTGTATCAGGTGCGGACGCTGCGGAGGACGAGGAGGTGGACGTCACATCAGTCGATCCAATCCCAGCATTCTGCAGCAGGTCAGTCACAGTAAACTATAAAACACACATTATACCTTTAAAATCATACTGGACGCTAGTCGAGTACTAGTTCTACAGCTAGCTTAAAAAAATAATCCAAAACCTAAATCTAACTTTAATATTAAACAGATTATGCTAAACGTTTTTTACTGTATTTCTGTTGTTCGTTTTTTTGGGGTTTTTTTACATTTTTGCTTGTTCTTATTATTTAATCCAGTCTATTTTCACATTTGAAAAATACTATTTAGATTTCATTTGCTAAATTTCACATTTTTCAAACCATTATGTGTGTTTGTTTTTTAGTTTTGATATTTTTGTTTGTTCATAGTGTTTAAACCAGTCTATTTTTCGCATAATAAAATGTAAATGAAAGTCGTTAAATTTGTTTTTAAATGATCTCGCAGTGCAAATATTTATTTGTTGTCTTTTAATTTTTTGTTTGTTTGTACTGTTTAAGCAAGTTTTTGACATTCACAAAATTAATTTGAAATTTGAATTCGCTATATTTTTTCAAAATTTATAATTTCATAATATAGTTTTAAATGTGTATGTTAATTTTTAGTTTTGACATTTGTGTTTGTTCATACCACTTAAGTTTTGAAAGTTGCTGTATTTTACTTTGTTTACTTTATGCTAGAAACTTGTTAGCAACATGTTAACAACCTGATAATCATGTTAGAAACATGTTAGCAACATGCTAATCATGCTAGAAACATGCTACCAACTTATTAATCATGTTAGAAACATGCTAGCAACTTGTTAATCACACTTGAATCATGTTAGCAACATGCTAATCATGCTAACAACATGTTAACAACTTGCTACTCATGCTAGAAACATGCTAACAGCTTGCTAATCATGTTAGAAACATGCTAGCAACTTGTTAATCATACTTGAATCATGTTATCAACATGCTAATCATGCTGACAACATGTTAACAACTTGCTGATCATGCTAGAAACATGCTAACAATTTGTTAATTATGTTAGAAACAAGCTAGCAACTTGATAATCATGCTTGAAACATGCTAACAACAAAGTATTTCAGACTGAAAACCATCAAACTTAAAACTTTTTTCTTAAAACTTCTTAAACTCTAAACTTTTAAACTTTCTAAAGATACTAAACTTTTCAAACTTTCTGGTCTGGCTTTCTCAAGCCAACTTAAAGTTTGTCTTGACAAACTCTTTTTTATCTAGTTTTTAATATTATACCATTTTGTTCATTTTGTAGTTTTTGGTGTTTTTTGTTAATCACGTTTATTTTTACTTTTGCAAAATAAGCTTAAAATTTCATATTGATGTCAGCAAAATAAATTTGTAAAGTGTAAATTGCAAAATTTCATGTTATTTTTTTAATTATAAAGTTACAAATGTGTGTGTTTAATCATAATTAATTTTTTTTTACATTCCAAAAATATGTTTTAACATTTATTCGCTAAATTTTGCATAGTCAATTTTTCAAGTATTTACTGCATCATTATTTTCGCTCAGTATATTTAAACGTAAGTGTAATTTTCAAATCTTTACCTTATTTTTACCATGTTTTTTTATGGTGTTTTAGTGACGAGGAGCTGGAGGACTATAAAGCGCTGCTGTATCTGCCCATCGCTCCAGAGGTGGAGGACCCTGAGGAGAACCCGTTCGGTCCTCCGCCTGACGCTGCGGGTCAGAATGCCACACCCGATGATGGCTCCGCCCACAGCGGCCCCGGCGACAAAAAACAGCGACAGCCCTCGTCTGATGGAGGGCCGCCCAAGAAGAAGATCCGCACCACAACCATCGAGCTGCAGGGCGTCCCGAACGACGGTAAGAGCCGTTCACTTCAATCGCCGCGCTCAGCGTGATGTCACTTCCTCTGACGCCTCCGTTTGTGTGTCTCGCAGAGGTCCATCCGCTGCTGGGTGTGAAGGGTGACAGTAAGTCCAAGAAGAAGGCGGCGGGGCGGCCCAAGGGATCTAAAGGTAAAGACAAAGACTCTCCGTTCAGACCCAAAGTCTGCCGGGACAGAGCAGAGGGGCTGGTGGGGACGCCAGGTAAGACGACCTTTGACCCCTATGTCCCGCCTGGGTCCGGCGCGGCTTGAGCTCAGCTGTGATTGGCTGCTTCCTGCTTGCCTTCCTGTCCTTCCTGCTCTGACCTACTCAATGTGCGAGCGAATGCTTCAGGTCTACTGTCCTCCCCGAGCATTCCCATGATGCCCTGCAGCAAAACTCATGTACTAAAACTGGCCTAATGATTCATTCAAGATACTAAACAAAAACAAAGAATGTTACGGGTGACATTTCAATCATAATGTTGCTTATATTACTAATAAAGATAGTTTTGAATGCAAATCTTTAAAAGATTCAAAAATGAATCAAGATGAGCGAATCGTATGTTTATACATAATCATGATTTAAAAGCAGCATGATTCATGAGTCTTTTTGGCTGAGTCATTAAAAGAATCAGTTCAAAAGAGTCATTTGTATGTAGTATTATGTATTGAGTATTATGTAGTTATTATTATAGTATTATTGTAAAAGGAATATTTTTATGTATTCATAAAGTTTTTTTTTTCATTTGTTACATTTAATTTTTAGCTTTATTTACATACTTTTTATTATATTCATTCATATTTTAATATTTTGTATTAACATTCATATTTCATATATTAATATTTATTTTTTGTTAGATTAAATTTAAATATTTTTATACACTTTTGTAGTATTTATAAATATTTTATTTAATATTTTTATTTAGTTTTTCATATTTTTATATTATTTAATTCTAGATTTAGCCATTTTAATTTGTGCTTTTAACATTTTTATTATAAAAATGTTTTACTTTTTTTTAAATTAAGTAGTAACTTATTTAATTTCACGTCTCAATTTTTATTTGTTTTTCATGTACTATTACATGTTAAATGTCTTTTGTCTAAATTAATATTTTGATGTATTCATAAAGTATTTTATATTGTTTTCAATTTTATATTTATTGAGGTTTGTTTTATTTATACACTTTTTATGTTATTTGTATCTTAATATTTTATATTGTCTAATATTAATATTTCATATATATTTTCCATTTATATATTATTGATATACTTTTATAGATTTTATAAATTTTTAAATTTTAATATTTTTTTCATTTTGTGTTCAATATATAATTTTTTTATATTAAATGTTATATTTATTTAAACTATATTACATTTATTTAATTTTACGTTTGGCCATTTTGTGGTTTTGTGCTTTCGTAATTTTAATTTTCATTTTAGTTTGTTTTAGTAATTTTAATAATTTTCTTTACTTAAATAGTAACATTTTTATCTCACCATTTCTAATTTTCGTTTGTTTTTCGTCTAATATTTAGTTTTTATTTCAGCTTTATTTTAAATCAATTATTTTTAATCATTTTTGTTGAGTCGTATGATTCCCAGCTGTGATTTTTCATATTGTTTGTATCTTGCATTGAAGCATGCAAATGATTCGCTTGTGATCGTATATATGCAAATTTATCTCATAAGAAATTAGCTTCGGTGCAGATTTGCATTGCTTTGTCGCTTCGCTCTTTGGGCCTTTATGTTGACCTGAAGGATTTAACAGTGTGTTTTTACGGTGTTATGAATTTTTATTCGTAAAAAATGTTCGTTTTACATATTGGTTTGTTTAATTTAACTGTAACTTAAAATTTCATTTTGACGTCAGCAAAATAAGTTTGAAGTGTAAATTACAAAATGTCATGTTTTTTTTGCTGTTCTTTCAGGAAGTCTGGTCGCGGCGGCGTACAAGCAGCATGAGGTTCAGGGTTTGGACTGAAGCTGAGGGCCTCCAGCGCCCCCTGTCTGTGTGGATGAATGAGGTCGCTCTTTTTATGGACTCTATGGACTGGATTTGTGTTGTATTTTTACAGAAGGACGTTACGGCTCGACGCCACCGCAGTTTGAAGCCCGTCTGATCAGTTTCCTCGGATAGAGAGAGTGATAGGAAGAGGGGATCATTTATTTTTTTTTATTTAGAGTAGATGGATCTGTCTCTGTGTTTAAGCACTAGTTGGGTCACATGTCTTATATTTGTTTTGTGTTTTGCTTTTTCTGAGACTGGTCGTGTTTTTTATACATATTAAACCAGTTTTGTTTTTTGAGAGTGGTTTCTTTGTGTAAAATGTGTTTTGGTACAACCATTTTAGAGTTATCAAGAACATGGGATAAACCAACTCTGTCAGGAGTGTTTCTAGAGACCGTTGACTGAACGGCCGCCATTTTGTTTCTTGCACCGCCAGTTTCCGTCCAGCAGGAGGCGGCAGCAGCGCGCAAATGAAAGAGAGCAAGAGAAAGACATTTTTGTGTTATTCGGTTCCATTTTGTGCTTTTCTACTGTTGGATTCCATTTTGTGTTTCTGTGTTTTATTCACAAACATCTGAAGATTGAAAATCAGACAGAAGTAAGTGAACATTTGAGACACGCAACTTTCTGAGTGAAGTCACCTGCTGCTAATCACTATTGAACAAAACAGCACTGTTACTCACATGATGCTTGCTAATTGTCTCGAAATTGAATGAAAGCCAGTTTTTGCTACGTAAGAAAAAGTAATGCCTTAGTAAGTCAATCATAAGATAAAAAAAGTATGAATTATTACTTTACAAGTCGAAAATGACATGCTAATTCATAACTACCAGTTTTTCAGAGTGATATAGTCAGTTTTGGCTTTTTAATCTCATAATTATGACTTGGTATGTAATGATTTCGACTTTTAAAGTCATAATTTAAATTTTTTACCTCATGATTATGACTTAGTGTGTCATGGTTTCAACTTTTAGAAACATAACTGACTTTTTAAGTCACGATTTCGACTTCTTACCTCAACTGATTTAGTAATGTAGACTTTTAGATAACTTTTTACATGTAGATGACATGCAGACTTCTATCATCATTTCGATTTAGTATGTCAATTTCGACTCTTGTGACTATCAAAATTTCGACTATCATGATTTTAATTTAATGTCATAATATCAAAGTTAAAATCGAAATTATTACTTTAAAAGTCGAAGATGACATACTAATATTAATTATGAAATTTTCAAAGTGATACAGCCAGTTTTTCTTAAAAAAAAAAAAACAAATTCATAATAATGACTTGGTGTGTAATAGTTTCGACTTTAAAAGTCATAATTTTTACTCTTTACCTCATGATTATGACCTAGTGTGTCATAATTTCAACTTTTAGAATCATAACTGACTTTTTAAGTAATGATTTTGACTGTTTACCTCAACTATGATTTAGTACGTAATAATGTAGACTTTTAAAGCCATAATTTCGATTTTTTACCTCATAATTATGACTTATGTCACCTTTTCGATTTAGTATGTCAATTTCGACCTTTATGTCATGATTTTCATTTAATATATCATAATTTCGATGTTCAAAGTCATAATTTTGTCATAATTATGACTTTTAAAGGCATTTTACGTGGCGAAAATAGGCTTTAAAGAAATTTGGATAAATATGAAAATATGATAAATATGAAAGTATTGTTTGTCAATAGTCTTAGTAGAGTAGGGAAACAGAAAATATAGTAATCCAGTGGTCAAGTAACCTGAACATGTCATTTTTTTTATCTTTGTGGTCCGTATACTTTTTAATAGTCAAAAAGTGCATTTAAAACAATGTCATATTCACGAACGATAGCAAATTCGTTGGTCAAAACTGCGCGCGATTTCACTTGCGCCGTTCAGAGACCGTTAGTTTTTGAATTAAATAAAGGTTTGTTGTTGACAGATTTCACTTACGAACGGCCACTTTAATAACGTTACAAAAAAAAAAAGAAAGAAAAAGAAACTCAACACACTTGATGTAGCTAATTAAAATCTCATCTTTATTACAACCACATGTACATCATATTCCAAGAAAATGATTTCTAAAAGTGGAAACGAGCAAAATCCAATGAGAGAGGCAGAGTTTTTTTCTGTTAGTCCGTGCGGCGCACGGGAAGATGTTCCATCCGTTCACATCCATTATTCACAGCGTTTGACTCACGGTGAAAATGACGTGATTTCACCTCAGAAACGAGGGTGAGAGAGCGAGATGTGTCGCATAGAGTCACAGTTGTGAGGAAAAATTGTAAACACTCCAGTGCTCGTGCACCAAAAATAGTGCAGGTGGGAAAAATCCTGATTTTCTGCTCAGAGACGAAAAAAAAAAGATCCGCAAACATCCCACGCTGACACAGGTGACTCCAAAAATACTTATGCATCTTCTACTTTGGAAAATAATTAGGTGTCGAAACGCGAGCAGAACGAATTTGTGTAAATCATTCAAAACAGTTTCATTTGTGTAACTGCCATCAGTTTATCAAGTTGTGCAAAATTCATTCTGCTGGCGTTTCGCGAGGCTCATTTTAAAGTCGAAACCCACTTGTTTGCGCTGAAAATATCTGATATTTGCACATTAGAACAAAACACACAGTTCAGTGCATCGTCTTCCCCTCCAAATAAGTGTACTGCCGTTAACACCACTTATAATTCTTGTTTGAGTCTTTATAAAAGTTCTTTGTTTCTGTTCGTGACATCAATTGTGAAGAGCACAAGAAAAATAGCTTTAAAAATACTCTACATAACTACAGTTATAGTGCAAGAACCCGCACACTTCACAACACACGCTCACACTTCCGCCGCCTGATCTCCAGCATAACCCTGCACACCCAATCGCCAGCCCTGGCTGCGTATCCCGATCCGTCGTTAGATTATCCGATATTATTCCCAGAGAATCAGATTCATGATTGAAAGGAGGAGGGGCTGTGCTAACGCCACAAATTAGCTAGAGGAAGACAGTCGGAAAGGGAATTTTTTAAAATTTGTGCAAAAGTGACGTAATTCGGATGTCTACTTGCAAATTATGTCGAACAAATGAAATCTCACGGTTAGCACCACCCTTAAATGATCCGTAACGTAAACTTTTCTGGGCACCAAATGAAATTCGCTTTGTCTGGCGTCGGTATCTGTTGTATTGCTTCATGCGGTCCAAATCAGTGATTTCGCTCCCTAATAAAACATCTCTTTACAACACAATGCAAAACAAGATACTGCAAATATAACATTTAAAAATCAATGTACTACGGTGTTCGAAAACGTCTGTATCTACAGTAAACCTCAATTTCAGGAGGTAGCTTTGTGTAGTGCGGCCGGTCCAACACACACAAACACGCACGCGTCAATCTGAACACCGTCGCTATACGGTTGTGACGGTGAGCAACGATGTAGGCAGCTGCAAGACATCCTCGCTGGCACCGAGGCGTGTTCCGTGCGTCAGGAGTTCCTCTACGGTGGTCCAATCGTCCAGCAGCTTCCGGTTCCTCAGGCGACTTAGTTTCCTCTGGCTCAGCTCGAGAACGGTATTACAACTGTCTCCGTTGGTTCCTCCCATTACTCCCATGCCGTGCACGAATCCTGGCGCAGCTATGCTGCTGCCGCCACTTCTGGCCTGCTGCTGTCGCTGTTTCTGCAGCATGTGTTCGCGCCGCTCAGTGCGGCTCCAGTAGCGACCCATGCGGACCTCGCTGTGACTCTCCTCGTCCGTGCTCATGCCGCTACGCTCGTCCGCCAGTCGGGACGCTCTATCCCGCAGCATCTGGTTTCGCAAGGCTCGCAAGTTCCCGGTAGGTGGTTTCCTTGTGGCAGCAGTGGGCGTGTGGCCCTCCAAAGTGCTATAGAGTCCGCCTCCGCCACCTGAACCTGCACGGTTGGCGGGTTTCGGCCAGGTGTCAGTGTCCTGACTAGGCGTGTGACTTAGGGTGTGGAACCGCCCGTCCCTTTGGCGAATTGGCGGCTGTTCGGTCACAAAGCTCTTCTGTAGCTGCGGTTCGGTGGATGCTCGGATCCTGCTGTTGTCATGGAGATCTGGAGGCATACAGCAGTGCTCGTCAACTGGAGAGATCAGGGACGGTTGACTCACTGCATGTGTAGCGTGTAGAGTCTGTGTAGGGAGTGCAATGGGGTGTACAACAGGGTGTGCCGGATGACCGACAGCATGCATCAGTGCCAAGTTTGGCTCCTCAGGTAGATTCACAGGCAGGTCGACTCTGTGGCCGCAAGGATGCAGCGTGGCGCTACAGTAGTTGGGCGAGGCCGGGTGACTTGCCCGTCTGCGATACTCCATTGGTGCGGGGCGGTGATGCAGCGTTCTGCTTCTTCTCAGCATTCCTGCAGAACTTGGATGAGGCGGCAGTCGCCGCTGGCCGGAGGGTGTACTACAGGTGGAGTGCAGTGCGGGATTGAACAGCGAGCCACTGCTGGAGCTGTGCCTGTTCAAACACGGTCGCTCCGCCTTACGGTACTGCACGGACGATACGCGGGATAAACCACGTGATCCTGGGACGGGCACGCAGATGTTTTGAGGCTGGACCGTCAGCGTTTCAGGGATGGCCTCTAGAGGGTGTTTTATCTGGCTATCCCGCCGCTCGCGGGAGCACGGCTCCCCCTGGTGGTGCATGCGGGCGTTGTAATGACGCATACGTTTCTCTAGCAGGCGCTGGAAGCGCAGGAACTCGCCCGTGCTGACGCTGTAAAAACCAGAGTCGCTCAATTCCGATGAGATGAAGGACTCCGACGATGGTGAACCGCCCCCTCCGTGGCCATGGCACTCCTCAAGCCCCTCCTCTGTCTCCACCCCCGACAGCTCCCCCTGGTGGAAGCTACCATCTGTCCAGCCGAGTCCGCTGTCCAGCTCATGATGAAGAGGCAGGTAACCCAAGGGTTTCTCCATCATGTAGTCCTCATCATCAGTCTGTTGAAAGAACACAAATATTATGACATTAAAGCAATAAGCTACTAGAAATGATGAGCTACAGTGATTGTAAAAGACTCTTTTTCAATGCTTTATGTTGTATACACTGCAGCAGTTTACAAAAAATCAGCAATATGATTAAGACACAAATGTTCGAAAATTATTATTCTTACTAACAATAACAAAATAATAAATAAATAAAAATACTAAAATTAAATTTGAAAGATTTTGCTAAATTTTCTGAACAATATATTAGTGGTGCTAGCTTTCTAAATCTAGGCAAGTTCTAAGTGGTTTCTTATGTGTTGCTAAGCAGATACTAGGAAGTTGTTAGAGTAGGTGGTTTTTAAATGGTTCGATAATATTGATTTTAACTGATGAGCTGTCAGGTTTGTGCATATTGGGTTATTTAACAGCGAACTCATATGTGGTTCATCTGATCAGGTTTTTATCATTTAATAATACATGCATTTATGACTTGGTAAAATCTGTGGGATAATTTTAGAATAATTATGTATCTTTATATGACAGAAATGTCCAATAAAACAAATTTATTTATAAAGAGAGTTAATTTGAGGCAACACGAGCGATGGCTGACAATGTAATAATATTACGCAGAGCTTAACTATATGTAAATGAGCAGCGGCAGCCAATAGCATCACATACGCTACTATTAACCCACAATGCAGATTAAATCACTGTCAGTGTGAATGCATCTCAATTAATAAAGGAAAAATGCAGTAAAACGTACTTAACATTTAAATTCGACATGACTTCTATTGATTGAACGGTCCTCTATCAGAGCGCAAGAGTCACTCTGGTGGCTTACAGTCTTCAGCCGTATTTATGATCGCTAGTTGCCTGGTAACACATAACTTACATAATATGTGACTCCTCGCCTCTCGGTCTGTGACGGATGAAGAGAATCACACGAGAACCAGAACAACAACAATCCCTCAGATCTGAACTCGCGCCGCTGCTCTACATTCTAGAACGCCACTTCTAGATTCATTCAGTCATGTGTTAATTGGTTGCCGTTGCATTTTGACTATATTAGAGATGCATTTTATTGCAAAACATCATTTTTAAGGCAAGACACTACACATGAAAACATTCATCACTATTTTTTCATGAACTGGTTAATTTTGAGATTTTGGGCTTTTTGTCTTTTCATAATGTGTTGTTTCAGTGGAAGTGTTTGTAAAAGAATCAAGTGTTTTTTACTGCACTTTAACTATTTTCGTCAGTAGACTTCAATATCTTTAAGAGCTATTTTCCTAAATGAGTTTATCCACTTCAGCAGCACTGAATCATGATACACCAAAATTTACAGTTTTATTCATATCTATAATCTGAAGGTTTTTACTGAAGGGTTTGTTCATATCATTCACACTAATTTTATTTTTGCACTTTATCTATTTGTGTCAGTAGATTTCAATTACAATACATATCTTTAAAGGCCATTTTCTCAAAATGAGTTTTTTTCTCCACTTACACCAAAACTTTCAGTTTTATTCATATCTATATTCTGAAGATTTCTACTGAAGGGTTTGTTCATATGTTATTTGACTGGTTTTATTTTTGTACTTTATCTTTTTGCGTCAGTAGTTTTCACTTACAGTACATATAAAGGCCATTTTCTCAAAATGAGTTTCTTTCTCCACTTACACCAAAACTTTCAGTTTTATATCTATATTCTAAAGATTTCTACTGAAGGGTTTGTTCATATGTTATTTGACTAGTTTTATTTTTGTACTTTATCTTTTTGCCTCAGTAGATTTCAATTACAATACATATAAAGGCCGTTTTCTCGAAATGAGTTTGTTTCTTCACTTCAGCAGCACTTACATACACCAAAACTTAGTTTTATTCCTATCTATATTCTGAATATTTCTACTGAAGGGTTTGTTCATATGTTATTTGACTGTTTTTTATTGCATGTTATCTATTTGCATCTAATTTAATCATATGTTTATAGGCTGTTTTCTTAAAATGAGTTTGTTTCTCCACTTAAGAAGCACTTACATAAACCAAAATTTACAGTTTTATTCTTATCTATATTCTGAAGATTTCTACTAAAGGATTTGATCATTTGACTGTTTTTTATTGCACTTTACTTATTTGCGTCTAATTTAAACGCATATCTTTAAATGAATTTGTTTCTCCACTTCAGCAGCACTTACATACACCATACTTAACAGTTTTATTCATATCCATATTGTATTAGTTTTCCTAGAAGCTTTTGTTAAAATATCATTCACACTGATTTATACAATGTTTTATTGCACATGGTCAAAATTGATTTTTTTTTTCACTCTGTTGACCGTATTTTCTGATTTATGAAGTCATAAGAAGAGAAATCCAAAAACCCCTCTGGAAAAACCTTTCACTAAAATATATCAACAGTATCAAATGAGAATTTTGCACTTCAGTTCAGATTGCTGTTCTGGAGATTTTTTCAAATTAGTGCACATTTAATTAGATAATGCATATTTAAACATAACATTTCATAAAACTTGTAATATACCAAAAAATTTTAGCAATTCTTAGCTTAATCAATCCACTAGGGATAGATTGTAATGTTTATTAGTTATTTTGTAACCTATTCACCATGTGATGTCTTGGACACTTTGTACATCCTAATAATTCAGCAGTTCTTCATCAGTTACTCCTTAAGTCCTGATCATATTTTCACGCTGTATGTTGTGATTCTCACCTGACTCTGGAAACTTCTGGGTTCCTCCAGGTTGGTGTTGCAGCAGCCGATAAGACAGTTCTGTCCCTGAGACACGCCGCTGGAGAACTCCGGGTCCTGAAACGAGCACGTCACACCGTTAAATGGAGAACCGGACTGCACTTCGTTCCAGAAACAAGTAAATTATGAATTTTGATTTCAGACCCTTTCTGCTCTTGTGAGAAGAACATCCGAGCAATTCCGGCATACTCCTGATGAATTATTAGCATAATGAGGCTGTGATGTGGAAGAGTGATTATTTTAAATGACTGAACAGTAAACGTCTGTCTGTCTCTCTGTGTTTCCTGTCTGTCTTTCCTTCAGTCGCTTTATTAAAGGCTGTTTCCTCCTGCGCAACGCACACGTGAAATGTGTTTATGTGTGTGTGAGTGTGTGTGTATTCCCAAGCGTAGCTAAATGCATGAATAATTCCAGAGCATAAGAGAGCAGCTCCATTTTGAAAAACGCGTTTGTTTGGAGAACAGCTCACACACACACAAGTAAAACACACACACAATTTAGCATTTCCTAACACGACACATACAAGAAGGATAAAACAACTGCTTAAACACTCACTTAAGCTTGGCATTACAGAACGATCAGGATTTGGAAAGACATTTTGCTATTCAGACTTAATTCATGCCAAAGTCTACAGTCACACCACAAAACAAAGTACCTGTTTAGCTTTGAATTATTATATTTTACTTATTAAATTTGTAATTTTTAAATAAATTATAATACATGTCATAAATGCATTTCATTATGATGTAATTATCTTCAAATAAAGGGTAAAATTAATTACTTTGCATCTCATCATAAATATTAACAGCTGACAATCATCACAATCTGATTATGTTAATATCTTACGTTGTATGCCAGGCGTTCTCTGTGCTCCAGGTCTCTGGGCGTGTTTGGTAGATATTCGTACCTGCTTCCTTCTCGACGGGTCCCGGGCAGGGTCATGTGATTGTAGTATGTCCTGAGAGAACAACAAACACTGATATTTTACACTTATACATATCTGTGTGAATATTATATGCTTATAACACAAGTCACGCCCTCCAGCACACATCTCTGGCTCCGCCCCCTTCATCTAAGATATTGTTATTGTATGTTTGTAAGGAGCTTTTGAGCAGCTGACCTCATTCTGTTAGAAAGACCTGCATAAACAGCTGCATAAAGATGACTAGAAAGAGTGTGATTCTATGAAATATGAATATTACAACCCTTACTCAATAATGATATTAACAATAATTGGTAGCTTATAATTATAATTATAATAATGATATTTTTCTTAATAAACACTACTAAATATAACATAGGGCTGCCAAATTGCCAAAGGCATGTCTTTTCTAATAAATCAGAATCAGAAAGAGGTTTGTTTTCAAGTGTGCTTGTACACACAAGGAAATAAACAGAACTTTGTACTTACAAAATCTGTAAAACAACAGTTTCCCTCAATGTACTGTTTTCATTTAAGTCATTTTCGTGTTAGTTATCTGCGACTAAAATTATAAATATTTACAACAATAATTTTCAAAACTAGTTAACATTGAAAATTGGCAAAACTGCGTGCACGTCACATGACCTGATTAGCCCGCGCACCGCTGTTTCCTCTAGGAACACAGCGCGAGGTGATGTCCGATTCGCGTGCAAATGACTCTTGTGAACCAGTTCTTTTGAATGAATCCGTCAAAAAGATTCATGAAACAAACTAGCAACTGTTTTGAATCAGACTCACGCAAGGAGCGAATAGTTCAGAGCCGTTACGGAATTCCCAACCGGCTCCCTCACTGAACAGCGCGCCATTTTTCAAATTTGAAAAGAACCGGGAACAGTTACTGCGACACAACTGCAGGTTAGTGAGTCTTATTAATCTATTTACTGTTTCTTTATATGACAACTTGTAATTAAAGATACATATTCAATGTTTTGATTGTTTTTTACAAATATATATATATAGATTATTAGTTATGGTTTAGCATATACCTAGGTCCAAATGTCCCTTACGAAAATGAATCATGGTTTTATTACAGTAAAAGTGTAGAAACAATGTTTTTTTGGCGTATTGATTACCATTTGTTAAACCACAGTTTTACTACGAATATCATGGTTAAACTATGGTTAGGATACCAAAAACATGGTTAATTTGTAGTTACCATGGTTTAAGTTAAAAACAATGTTTTTTTTGGTTTTATTTGTAGTAAAAACATAGATAATTTTCGTAAGGGGTAGCATAATCAACACCACATTTATAACTTTTTAAAAATCACAAATGTTCTTATGAAACAACGTGATATTTATGACACACATCCAAATTGGGGCAAAAAGAAAAGCATCAAAACTGGAACAGTTCCCTTATTAGTCTAAAATGTCTCTTCATCACAATACGCAATATTGACTTAGCTAATGTAAGAATCTCTGCACTCAAATCTTCTTCTCGATTGTTGAATTTGGCAGCAAAAAGGTCATTGGCAACCAGTTGATTCATTTTAGCAGCTAATGGCTCCCTAATTATGGTTTTAGTCGGGAGCCACCCCATCTTTGACGTTTCCTTCTAGATTGGAAGGGCTCTCAATCATCCAAACATCTTTTAGATAAGAATTCTGTGGTGAGCATTCACCACATGTGAAGCTGTAAAATTCAGTGAGCGATATAATATGCTTGCGTGCACATTCACATGCGCATGAATGCAAAACCTAGCGTGACTGTGCCTTAAGGCCGCTCACATGCTAGAGACGGCTCTTGACGGAGCACCACGGATGGGAACATGTCAGATGTGTTTCAAGTTTGAAATCCAGTGGGAAGGCATAATTAGACCCGCCCCTCTGACATTCTCACTGGTCATGTTTTGGACACATGACCAAGCGAAACCACTACGTTCAGATATATAGTGAAACCACCTTATTTTGCAACACATTTTCTGTCAATTTGCGAGACTTGTGGTCCATTAGACAAATAGCTAGAAGAACACCAGTACAAAAGGATATGTCCAATTTACATTTAAATGGTTCTTGAGGACCAGTTCGTTTGAATGAGTCAGTCAAAAAGATTCACAAAACAACCTCAAGCTTGTTTTGAATCAAACTCATTCAGTAAGTGAATCATTTATGGAGTTCAGATTCATCAGGTAAATAACATGCAACAAATTGTACTATTTACCTTACAAACTAATTTGATTATGATTATGATAATGAATGAAAATAATATGATAAAAAAAATAGTTGAAGCAGGAAAATTGATTGTTTTTTGTTTAGGAAAAATAACTAGACTCGAATAAAAGATGGCACCAAGGACTATAACTATAACATTAACTATGTTTTAATAATCATTCAAATTCAATAAGAAAAGGGAAGTCCCCACCACAATCAGTATCTACACAGAGAAATTATATTGTTGATTTTTTCCCAGCTGATGAATGATAAAAACACAGACAGCCAATCAGAATCAAGCACCAGATGACAAAACTGCAACGTTATTGTACATTGGTATTGACGTTAATACAGTTATCGTTTTAGTTATTATCTTTACAGTTATTGTTTTTGAAAGCAACACCAGAAACCATGCACATTCAAGTGAAAAATGGCTGTGTTTGCTCGTACACTAAAAATAAATATGCAAGCATTAAGTCGTTCCCACAGGACATATTCCTAAATTCAATAAGCAACAGAACTGAAATAAATGCAATAAGTAACCAATTTTTACTAAAACGCAGTGCTCATAAAATTAATAGACGAATAGCATTTTTAGAAATAATTAAACTCCTAAGCTCCTTAAGCGCACGTCTATGTTTGTTCTGCAGGTGGCAGCGGAGAGCTACAGGTCGGAGGAAGGCAGTCCCAAACCAATTTGTTTATGATAATAAATGAAAATGATATGATAAAAAAATAGTAGTTGAAGCAGGAAAATGGATTGTTTTTGTTCAAAAAAAAATAACTAGAGTCAAATAAAAGCCAGTTTGCATACGATAACTATAACAATAACTATGGTTTAATAATCGTTCAAATTCAGTTAAAACAGGGAAGTCCCCACCACAACTACAACAGTAACAACACAGAGGAACAATATCGTTGGAATCATGATGAATGGTAAAAATACTGACAGCCAATCAGAGTCAAGCACCAGACGACAAAACCTCAGCACGCTTATAATAAACAGAACGTTATTGTGGGTTGGTGTGGATGCTAATATAGTTATTTAGTTATTGTCGTTAGTTATTGTTTTAAAATGAACACCAGAAACCATGCACATTCAAGTGAAAAATGCTCTTACGTTAAAAATAAGTACACAAACACTCTCAAAAGTTGTTCAGGCGGGACAGATTCTTAATTTCAATAAGCAACAGAATTGAAACGAATGCAATAATTTACAAATTTTTACTAAAACGCAGTGCTCTTTATATGAATAGACGAATAGCATTTTTTTTTTAAGTTATATTTTTGGGCATTTTTGTGCCTTTAATGGACAGGACGGTAGAGAGATGACAGTAAAGTACTGAACAGAGAGAGGGGAATGGGATCGTCAAAGGACCTTGAGACAGGATTCGAACTCGGGTCGCCACGAGCACAGCTGTGCTATATGTGCAGATGACGAATAGCATTTTTAGAAACAATTAAAACGCAAGATTGCATTGTGTGTGCACGGCCCCTTTAGCGCACGTCTATGTTTGTCCTGCAGGTGGCAGCGGAGAACTACAGGTATGTCGCACCTGTCTGAGGGAGTCAGTCGTGACAGGGTGTACGAGTGCGTTACAAACCAATTTGATTATGATCACAATAATGAATGAAAATAATGATTAAAAAATACTAGTTGAAGCAGGAAAATGGATTGTTTTTGTTCAGAAAAAATAACTAGAATTGAATAAAAGCCAATTCGCACCAAGGACTATAACTATAACAATAACTATGTTTTAATAATCGTTCAAATTCAATAAAAACAGAGAAGTCCCCACCACAACAATAACAACAACAACAGAGGAACAATATTGTTGGAATCATGATTTTTTTTTCCCCAGCTGATGAACGGTAAATACACTGACAGCCAATCAGAATCAAGCACCAGATGACAAAACTGCAACGTTATTGTTCGTTGGTGTGGATGCTAATATAGTTATCGTTTTTGGAATGAACACCAGAAACCATGCACATTCAAGTGAAAAATGGCTGTGAAACTACAAATAAGAATGCAAGCACTCTAAAAAACCATTTACACGGAATACATTCATCTCAATAAGCTACAGAATTAAAACGAATGCAGTAAGTTAATGATATTTACTAAAACGCAGTGCAAATAGACGTTTAGCATTTTTAGAAATAATTAAAACTCAAGACTGCATTGTGTGTGAACGGCCCCTTAAGCCCACGTCTGTGATTGTCCTGCAGGTGGCAGCAGAGAGCTACAGGTGTGTCGCACCTGTCCGAGGGAGGCAGTCCCAAACTAATTTGATTACAACTATGACAGTGAATTAAAATAATATGATAAAAAATACTAGTTAAAGCAGGAAAATTTAGTTTTTGTTCAGAAAAAAATAACTAGAATCGAATAAAAGCCAGTTTGCACCAAGGATGATAACTATAACTATAACTGTGGTTTAATAATTGTAAAACAGGGAAGTCCCCACCACAACTACAACAATAACAACACAGAGGTACGATATTGTTGGAATCACGATTTTTTCCCCAGCTGATGAACAATAAAAACACCAACAGCCAATCAGAATCAAGCACCAGACGAAAAAACTATAGTGCGCTTATAATAAACAGAACGTTATTGTGTGTTGGTGTGGACGCTAATATAGTTATTAAGTGAAAAATGGCTGTGTTTGCTCCTACGTTAAAAATAAATACGCAAGCACTCTAAAAAGTTGTTCACAAGGGACACATTCTACAGAATTTAAACGAAAGCGAATTTTTACTTGATAGAATCTTATAAACGCAGTGCTAATATGAATAGACGAATAGCAATAACAATTAAAACGCAAGATTGCATAACATGTGAACGCCCCCTCAAGTGCATGTCTGTGTTTGTCCTGCAGGTGGCAGCGGTGAGCTACAGGTGTGTCGCACCTGTCCGAAGGAGGGAGTCGTGGCAGGGTGCACGAGTGCGGCCGGAGAGGGTCCCAGGGTCGCTCTGTCTGCGTGCTGCAGTCCGTCGTCCTGTTGTACTGCAGGCTCCGCCCCCGGCCCTCAATCTGAAGCGTGATTGGCTGCTCGTAGCTGGCCAGGATACGGAAGGCCTCTCGCTTCTGCAGGTGGGTCAGATCCCGACTGTGAACCTGAACGGCGAGACAATCGACAGACAAACGCAGTGACCGGAAAGCTTGTGATTAATTCGAGTCCTTGCTTACGCGGATCTCGTGCGTTCAGCCGCTTGGCGTACGCTCTATTTCACCTGATTCGGTTTATCTCACGCACACACTACTATAGTGAAGCGCAGCTGTGTAAACATATTCCCCCCCTCAGCACCACATCTGCCTGCCGACCCGATCCGTCCAGGACTGAACCTCAGGCTCACACACACACACACACACACACACACACACATTATTCTCATGATGAAAATAATGCTGCATCTTCATACCAACACACATCACTGCATGAGTCACGAAAGAGACGGCACACGTGTGTGTGTGTGTGTGAAGACGTGGTGTATCAGCATCAATGTCACTCCTGATCACCATCAGCACACACAATCATGAGCATTTACACACAATTACACACACACCGGACTCACCCCCATTCCGTCGCCCATCCACGGCCCTGACAATCGACAGCCCATCACCACGGCAACAGATGAGCAGGATCGTGCGCCGATGCTGTGAATTCACCGATGAAGATGAAGATGATGAAGGAGCGACGCAGCCGCTGCCGGCACACATGAACACACGCATATACACGCGCTCACACACACACGCTCGCATGCAGAGCTGCAGTGAGAGAGACGCGCAGCACAATCAGACAGACGGACGGAGCGCTGTCTCTCCTCTCTCTCTCTGAGCGCTCGCTCCAGAACACCGACACTCCAGCGCTCAGGCCCTGCCCACCTCTGTCACATTCCCGCTGCGATTGGTCAGGCGCCTGCGTTTGTCTGGGTAAAGCGAGAGCCGATTGGCTGGCGGGGTTCAGCCCTTATTAGACGCTCTTGGACTGGGTCTCCGGCATTTAATAAGGGCTGTGAAGACATAAATATGCATTTAATTAATGAGAGGAATTAATTAACGCACTCATCACTAGTCCTAGTATTAAAGTATTAAAGTGGAGTATGTGTTGTCCCTAAATCATGAGCTAGGCAGGTGCACCATTTTCACCAGCCAAACAAAAAAAATGCCAAAAAAGCAATTAAAACTAGACTTTTAGTAGGAACATTTTAACTGATACTTGAATGAGGCATAATTGAGAATGTCATGAAGTCTCCTGATATATGAAAGAGCAACAAAACAAAAACAAATCATCTATGCTGGTGTAGTTCTGGCTCAGATGTGGCTCTTTTATTGCTCAATTGAGATCTTGAGATCTTAATTGAGTTTCATTTATCTATTAACTAAATTCCAGATGTTTCACCTGAAATACTTTGACAGAAATAAAAATGTAAATAGCAGCTCATATCATTTTGTCTTGGAATTCATATTTTTTGGAGTTCAAACTGAGATCTCAGATTTTCTCAAATTGTGCTCAGATCTAAACTTATATGTGTGATTACAAGGTCTTTTTCTCAGGAGAAACATCTGAGAAGCAGGTGACTTCAGCAAAACAACTCAATTTGCTGCTTAGCAGAAACAAATGGGAACTAACAAGACCTGAGAACTCTCAGTTGTTGCTTTTTCACAGCTCAGGAGACTTGATGAATCTCTCAGTTATGTTGAAGTATCTACTTCATTTCAGATGTTTCTCCTGAACTGCAAAGAAAAGAGACAGAAATGGATGAAGATAGCAGCTCAGAGTGTCTTCTCTTGACATTCATATTTTTGGAGTTCATATTGAGATCTCAGACTTTCTTAAATTGTGCTCCGATCTCATCTATAGCTCTAAAGAAGATGTGTGTGAAATTACAAGGTCTTTATCTCAGAACAAAACATCTGAAAAGCAGGTGACGAGCAAAACATCTCAAATTGCTGCTTAGGAGAAACAAATGAGAACTAACAAGATCTGTACTGAGCTGTTAATGGTGTTCAGGACTCTCAGACGTTGCTATTTTTGAGCTCAGAAGACTATCTTCTTCAACTCAGATGTTTCTCCTAAAATTCTTAATAGAGACAAATCTAAATAGCAGGTCAGATAATTTGCCCTTGGAAGATTTAGATGAGAAATGTATGAGTTCATACTGAGATCTTAGACTTTCTCAAACTGTGCTCAGTTCTCTCCTATAGCTCTAGAGGAGACATATGTGAAATTACAGGGTCTTTTTCACCGGAGAAACATCTGAAAAGCAGGTGACGAGCAAAACATCTCAGTTTGGTGCTTGGGAGAAATAAATGAGAACTAACAAGACTTGTAATGACGTGTTTATGACATTTAGGATTCTCAGATGTTGCACTTTTAGAGCTGAGAAGACTTGATGAAGCACTCAGTTATGTTGAAGTATCAACTTCATTTCAGATGTTTCTCCTAAAATGGAAAAAAGGAGACACAAATGGATGAAGATTGCAGCTCAGACCATTTTGTCTTGGAATTCATATTTCTGTTGTTCATTTCGAGATCTCTGACTTTCTCAAATTGTGCTCAGATATGCCAAGTTACCATAATTGAGATGTCTTCTGTAACTCTAGAGGAGACACATACAAGATTACAGGGGTCTTTTCTCAGAAAAAACATCTAAGCAGGTGACTTCTGCAAACATCTCAATTTGCTGCTTTGGAGAAACAGTTGAGGACTAGAGAGACCTGTGCTGTTGGGTTTGTGACATTTTAAAGATCTTCAGATCTTAGTTATGTTTCACTGAAATATCGACATCATCTCAGGTGTTTCTCCTAAAATGCTAAATAGAGACAAATAAATGTAAATAGCAGGTCAGATAATTTTCACTTAGAAGATTTAGATGAGAAATGTATGAGTTTATTCTGAGATCTCAGACTTTCTCAAATTGTGCTCAGATCTTTTCTGTAACTCCAGACGAGACACTTGTGAGATTACGGTGGTGTTTTTCTCAGGATAAATATCTAAGAAGCAGGAGACTTCAGCAAACGTCTCAATTTTCTGCTCTGGAGAAACAGTTGAGAACTAAGGACTCTCAATTGTCGCTCTTTTATAGCTCAGAAGACTTGATGAAGCTAAATACTTATCTATTGTAGTATCTATTTTGTCTCATACTGAGATCTCAGTTTTTCAGACTGATACTTCAAAATACCATTATTGAGATCTTTTTTATAACTCTAGATTTTTTCTAAGGAGAAACATCTGAGAAGCAGGAAAAAGCTTAAGAGAAACAACTGAAAAACTAAAGAGACCTTTCTGCCCATGCTGGCGCGTTTTTGTTGGGTTTTTAAGGACTCTGGGATCGAGTTGTCCTGCTAAACTCACTGGTGGGAGATTCAGGACGTGAGCAGAGCTGACAGCCGTCAGGGAAACACGCTGCAGCAGCGGAACATGCGCGCGTCTCTCCTGCGGGCAGCACATGCAGCGAGGAGAACGCACGCCAGAGGAAAGTGCAAATCTGTGTCAAGCCATCAGAAGTTCCAGTAAACCAGAAGAGAGGCATGAATAAATAAACTCAGTGTCCTTAAAGTCAGGGGTCCGCGAGCGGCTCGGAGGAGAACTATGGGAGAGATGGAGATGCTCGCTGACAAAAGGACGTGACAGAATCATGTCAGAGCACAAGCACTGCAAATAAAGCATCTGAGGTCGGGTTAGTTGTTATAAACACACAGGAATATGATATTGCTCAGAGGTTGCTCTTTTAGAGCTCAGGAAACATGATTTTCAGATGTTTTTCCTAAAATGTCTGAGAATAAATAGAAACCAAATGAGTCGGTAAGAGTATAAAGCTACAAAATGAACAGCTCTGATCATTTAATGAGAAATGTTTGAGCTCATGACACTTCTGAAAGCATATTTTGATATCTCTGCAAATCTGAGCACAGTTTGAGACACAGGGCTGAACACAAAAGATTACTGGGGTCTTTTCTCAGAAGAAGCTCCAGCAAAAGCCTCTATTTGATATCAATGCTGTTTCAGATAAATAATTGAGATATTTAAGAGATCTCACTTAGAAAGAGGTTTATTCAAGCTTGCAATCTCTGTTGAAAAAGTAATTGCTCAGAAGTTGCTCTTTCATAGCTCAAGACTTAATTGATTTTCGAGGGTGAACTTTGTCTTAGATGTTTCTCCTAAAAAAGACAAATAGACACATGAATGTGGAGAGCAGCTCAGATTGTTTGATGATAAGTTCTGAGCTCATATTTGATTGCAGAACTTGGGATCTCTGAAAATCTGAGCACAGTTTGAGACACTGCTGAGGTTTAAGGGGTCTTTTTCAGAAGAAACTTGCGCAAAAGCCTCTATGTAACATCAATGCTGTCTTGGAGAAGTAACTGAGATGTAAAGAGATCTCATTTGGAAAGATATTTACTCAGGCAAAACACATATTGCTCAGACGTTGGTCTTTCATAGCAATGGAGTTCTCAGAATCAACCTCGTCTCAGATGTTTCTTCAAAAAAGAAAAAAATAGACACATGAATGAGAAGATCAAAAGCTTCCACAAAAGACTCCATTTCACATCTAAACCATATTGGAAAAATAACTGAGATGTTAAAGAGATTTGGTAAGGCGACTTACTCAAGACCGCAAACCCAGACTAAAAGGATATTGTTTTTTTCATAGTTCAAGAGACTTCATTGAGTTCTCTAGATCAAATTTGTCTCAGATGTTTCTCCAAAGGAAAAAAAAACAGACACACATTTGGTAGGGAGTCTTACTCAAACTTGCAATCCCAGATTAAACAGTTCATTGAGTTCTCTGGATCAGATGTTTCTCCTAAAAAGAAAAAGAAAATAGACACATGAAATGTTTGAGCTCATACTGAGATCTTTGACTTGGCAAATCTGAGCACCGTTTGAGACATTGCTGAGAAACTGGACATTACTGGGGTTGTTTCTTAGAACAAACTTAAGCAAAAGCCTCCATTTGATCTCACTGCTCCTTTGAAGAAATTATTGAGATGTTAAATCTCATTTGTGGTGTTTATTACCTACAGGATTGTGTCGTTGGAGCTTATGGTTGTTGCGTAGATTGTGTTTAAAGAGCTTGAGAGTCCTTTCATAGCTCAAGAGTCCTTACCGAGTTCTCAGGATCCACATTCTCTCATATTTCTCCTAAAAGAAAAGAAAAACACAAATTAATGTGGACAGCAGCTCAGCTCATTTGCTCTCAGGAGCATTCGATGAGAAATGTTTGAGTTTATTGAGATCTTCGGGTTTTGGTTGCAGACTTTGGAATCTGAGCACATAATAATCCTTTCTGAAATTCTGATTATCAGTGTCTGTTTCTCAAGAGAAGCAACTGAGAAACAGGAGTCCCCATCAGTCTTATCTAAAAGAAACAGCTGAAATATTGTGCTGATTATTGTGTAGATTGTGCTTAAAGAGCTTCAGGAAGGTGGTGCAAGACGCTGTAGATCAAACCACTAGTTAGTGCTGAGATGGAGCGAGACACACACACACACACACACACACTGCTGGAGGGATGTGTCAGCTCAGATCAGAGGAGACAGCAGTTGCACTGCAGGCGGTGTGTGTGTGTGTGTGTTTGCAGGAGGACACACACCTCCTATGGGATTACCCATAATGCCCCAGCTCACCTCAGATGGCGACGTCTCACTCCTGTCTCAGAGGACACGGGGCACGCAGGAGCACCGCAGGTCCGACGGATCACCGGCCCCCGAAACTAGAGACACGAGTGTGTGTTACGTGCATCTTTCGTTATGACACACTCATAAACAAAGAATCGTGTCTCAGCCGGCGCTTGGGAAGACACATGTGTTGCCATGGTGAGAGAGCCCTTCACATGAACTGCGTCAACTTCTGCAACACGCACACACACGCACGGCTACAGCCAAATATAGACAAACCTGCTGTCGGTCCACATGACGAACACACACAACAGCAGAACCTGCCATCTGTGTGCACACCAACCACACTCATACCACAGTGTAGTACATTTAGATAAATGCATAAAACATATATAGTATGCGAGCAAAAATATAACAGATACAATTCTGAAATATTAATGCGCAGCAGAGGATTATTGTGACTGATTTGTGTTATATCACAGAAATAAAAGCTGCTGGAAGAGGCGAAGGATGTGAGCGGTCGCCATGGTAACAGATAGGGATGGCACAGTGACAGAGATGCTCGGAGAGTCAGACCGAGACATTTACGGACTTAAAGATTCTCGCTGTATATGTGGCAGATGTGAATGGAAATAAAAACAAATGTGTATTTATATCTGATTAATTAACGCGCGTTGTAACATCTGTTTGTCGTAACGCGCTTGGCCACCAGGTGTCGCTGCAACACCTCAAAATACAGGTCCACAAATGAATTCATCATTTTGTTTTTCTTAAAATGTTAATATATACTTGACTACACTGAAAACATTGTGTAATGTAATTTATACAGTTTAACAGAGTCATAAGTATCACGGGTATATTTGTAGCAATAGCCAACAAAACATTGTATGGGTCAAAATGATCAATTTTCTTTTTATGCCAAAAATTCATTAGGATATTGAGTAAAGATTATGTTCCATGAATATATTTTGTAAATTTTGTACCGTAAATATATAAAAACTTTGCATTGCCAAGAACTTCATTTGAACAACTTTAAAGCCAATTTTCTCAGTATCTTGATTTTTTTGCACCTTCAGATTCCAGATATTCAAATAGTTGTATCTCAGCCACATATTATAACAAACCATTCATCTAAGGAAAGCTCATTTATTTAGCTTTCAGCTGATGTATAAATCTCAGTTTTAAAAACATGACCCTTACGACTGGTTTTGTGCTCCGTGGTCACATTTAGTTTTTTCCGAAAAACCTTAATACACTGAAAACATTGTGTCATTCATATCACATCATTCATAGTTAAATGCATATGCATTTCTAAAACTACTTAGAGTTTTATGCATATTACTAAGAAAACATGACTGTGAAAATTTCTCTCAATTACGTTTTGTTGGGTTGGGGTTGGTCGTTGAGTTTGTTTTTAGGTCGTGTGTAGGTTTCTGCTGAGTTATCACCTACGCTTGAGGGATGTTAAAAGAGAGGAAAACCATCTCGATTCTATTATTAAACGCTGAAACTTTACGGTAAGCGAGCGCGCGTGCACGCGGTCTTTGTTTTTCCCCTCGAATGTCGTCACGCATACCTGAGCGACGCTTGACGTCAATGTCCATATTTGGAAGCGGGCGGAAGGCGAGCGTCACCACAACACACAGTGTTTTCCATCCTGACAACCAATCGGCTGCGCGAGGAAGTCCCGCCCCTTTGTTTTATTGGACGCTGGGCGTGTTGCTCACACCAGCGCGACTGACGTCGACGGCTCTGAGCGTATATATCGGCGGAATCACTCCTCACCACAACAGACCAGAGAGGAGAGAAACAGAGCCGACTGGATCAAATACGGGGATTGTTTATTGTTTCGTCCTCACTGAACTTGCAGCACTAAATCACCAGCATAAAAGGACGGAAGCTCTTGTGGTTTTTAACTTTCAGCAGTTTTATTCTAAACTCTATTGAACGGAATACAATGACGCACGGTATCGGAGCAGAGATGATCCCGGAGGTTTCAGCCGCCGCGAGTTTCGTTTGCAGACTGTTGCGCAGCCGCGGACGCTTGAGTGACGCACAGCTCCAAGTTTTTAGAGACTGCCTTGCGCAGGCGCTATCAGGTACTGAAATAAGTGCTTTTATAGTTCATGCAGTAACATAGTGAGCTATTGTATATGTAAAACTATTACCACTATATTAACGCACTCAGTGCTCATATACTATAGTACATCTAATGCTAAAAGAACTCGCGCCGTTGTCCCGAGTTCGAATCCCAGCTCGCAGATTTTTTTTATGATTATTTCATAATAGTTATTGTCCTGTCTTAGGAAAAAATGACTTGGGTTTTAACAAAACTGTTTATTTTTCTCCAGAACACTACCAGCACCACTGGTTCCCCGACAGGCCACAGAAGGGATCCGGATACCGCTGCATACGGATCAATCACGAAATGGACCCTCTGATTGGCCGGGCGGCCGGTCGTATTGGACTGACCAGCGGGCAGCTTTTCTCGCTCTTGCCGCGGGAGCTGACGCTCTGGGTGGACCCGTATGAAGTGTCGTACCGCATTGGCGAGGACGGCTCCATTTGCGTACTCTACGAAGCCGAGCCGCCGGTCTCAAGCCCCGCCCCCTTGCCGTACGACCAGATGGCGAACTGCAAAAACCGCTTCATGATGAGCGGCCGCACAAGTCCACCCAAAAACTACCTGATGATGGTATCGAGCTGAACGCACGTGACCGGTGTCCGCTGATGTCACGCCTGACCGACCAACCTCCGAGAGTTCCTGCGACTTCACATTTCAGGCCTGATCCTAAACCTTTATTTAAGATGAACTTTAAAGCACTGGTTGTTACGCAACTGGACGAATGACTCTAGAGATATTCTGGCACTGTTCTGTGTGACTTTTGTTTTTTCTTACAATCCCAAAACAGGTTTTGGGTGTTTTCACTGGTGCTCGCACACGGTTTCAGTGCAACTACGATACCTCACGACTGTCACGAGAATGTATAGCAATTAAAGGCCTGAAACGTACTTTGCGCAAACGTTTACAGAAACATCAAGCTGTTGCTATAGCGCCACCTGTGGTGACTGCGAGAATGCAGCACATTTGCGTTTAGCACGTTTCAGGCCCAAAACTGTGGTGGCGCTTCTTAATTTCCGCGGGAGCTGCTAACGAGAGGGACGCCACATGAACAAACTCCCATAATCCCCTCTTGCCTTAACCACAGCGCCACCACTCTCTTAATAAACGTCACTGCCTGGCTCTTTAAGTCTTTCTGTGCAATATTCAGGCAATACGCTCTTTAACTTCCTCTGGTGATGTCATGAAATGAGTCGTATGAACTGGAGGCTCCACTGCTGGCTTCTCTGGGGGAAGTGACTCTATTTTCCCAGGAAGCTTTGCGTGCGTTGGTTGGTTTGGTGGCCGAAGTGCCAGCGGAGACTCTCATCTGTAGCATCTGTCTCTCGCGGGCTGCTGAGCAGCCCGTTTACTGTTTTTTTTAGACGTAGTTTGTAAGCTATTTTGAAGCAGAGTTGCTTATAATGTACATTTTTGTGCAGATATAGAGCTGTACAGTCAATTTTTATTACAATAAACCTTTTATGAATGAAATGCTCCTCTCTGGTCTGATGTCATTATGATGGTGTTGATGAAGTTTCAGCTCTCTGAGGTGTGCCGCACGGCTTCATATCTCACATCTATTCTTGAAAACTCCCACAAGCAGCATCTGGTTGGCGTTCGGTGGGCATGTCGGTGTTCACTGAATGTGTCTGGGCTTGTTTTTCTCCTACACACACTGAGAGACTTCAGATGGGTGTTCAGTTACACTTATCAGCAGCCGCTGCACTCAGAGATTAACTGTGAGCTGCCTAATTAGACAAAGCATCATAGGTGCAACTGACATGAAGGTTAAAATCATGCTGCATTATAAAAAAAATAAAAATAAACTGACAGTCTTGAGGCCAAATTGTAATGCAGCATTACATGAATTGTTTTAAGTACCTGTATGCAATCCCACAATGCACTACATGCAATATTGTATCATAGTTTGAAATACATGTAATTATGTTTATTTAATATGTTGTACCTCTGCAAAGTTCTTATTATATTTGTATACCTATTCAGTTTAGGCGTTACATACACATTTTGTTTCTTTTCACATACTTTATCTGTGCTATATATAAATATAGACTATAATATAGATTTAATTCTCATCTTTATTTCTTTATTTAAATATTATGCAACAACCATTTAAAGACAAAAATAATTTGTTGTTCTTGTGTGACAACAAAGAGATGTTGACTAGGAAAATGTACACTACCAGTCAGAAATTTTTGAACAGTAAGATTTGTAATGTGTTTTCAAAGAAGTCTCTTCTGCTCACCAAGCTTGCATTTATTTGATGCAGTAAAAAAAAAAAAAATTATTTAAAAAAACTGTTTTCTGTTTGAATGTATTTTAAAATGAATTTATTCCTGTGATTTCAAAGCTGATTTTTTAGCATCATTACTCTAGCCACATGATCCTTTAGAAATCATTCTAAATTCTGATTTGCTGCTCAAAAATTATTATTATGATGTTAAAAAATGGCTGAGAGGAAATTTTTTCAGGTTTCTTTTATAAATAGACATTTCAGAAGAACAGCATTTATCTGATGAAAGAAATCTTTTGCAACATTGTGAAAGTTTATCATCACTTTTTATAATTTTAAAGCATCCTTGCTAAATAAAAGTATTAATTTCTATAATTTATTTAAAAAGCATTAAAAATCTTAGTTCAAAAACTTTTGACGGCTAGTGTAAATCATCCAAAATGTTGCTTTCTTTAAAAAAACAAACAAACAAACATTACAATAGTTTAAAATAGCATTTTACCCAATATCTGTATTTGCCATTTGTTTTTGTGCTTTTTAGTGAATCAGCTAAGATCAAACTGAAATCGTCTTTGAGTCCAGTTGTTTGCTTATCAAAAATACCAATGTCAAATTACTGGAATGAATGAAAATGTTGTAGATGAATTAATGTTAAACTACTGGAATCATTCGCAAAAGATATTTACCAATATGCTAACATTAAACTCTGTTCATACAATTATGAGCAACAAGTTATTGTCAAATTATTGGAATAAATCAATTTTAGCTACGAACTTTTAAACTATTGAAATAAGTAATAGAATTGTCATGTTAGAACATGCTAACATCAAACTATTGAAAACAATTTTAGTTACAAGCTTATGTTAAACTCGCTAACATCAAACTTTATTAAAATCAACATTATTGTAAAATTATTGACATAAATGAAATTTTAGTTTGAAAGATATGGAATCAGTATTTGAGTTGTGCACTTAGCAACATGCTAACATCAAATTTTATTGAAATCTGTTGGCCACCTGCTAATCTCAAATGATCAGAATGAATGAAATTTTAGCTACAAACTAATATTGAACCATTGGAATCAGTTGTTAAGTTCAACATCAAACGTTATTGTAAATGTCTTTTGCATGAGTTGTTGTCTGCATGAAGTGTTTCACATAATTCACTTATGAGGTGCCGTTTGGGTTAGCGCACTAGCTATCTGAAAGGGTAGCTGTCTATTTAGGCAGTAGGCAAGGCAACGGGCTCCAAGTTCTGGAGCTGCGCTATTGTGTCCCTCTGGTTGTTTTGTTCTGTTTGTGAGTGATTACGGTCAGCCGAGGATTTGGGAGGGCTTCTGTCCTGACGTCATAAAAGCACAATCGCTGCTTTAATTGAGGCCGTTTTGTGAGCGAGTGTGTGTGCGAGTCAGACACAAACACACACGGGCAGATGGCCTGTTGAACGCGAGGCTGCCCACATATGGAGATCCACACTATTGTTCAGAGACGCTGCTGACGCTTGAACGCGCGCACACACACACACACACACACACTGTCGGCTCAGTGGAGGAGGGACGGACATGCAAAGAGAGAGAGACACACTCTTTACTTATAAGAAATTTGTCAAGATTTTATTACATGTTCAAAGACATTCAGATATTTTAAGTGTCTCATTTGCTTCAGCTGTTGTCATTCATTCTGTTTAGTTGGAGTCTGTTTTCATGGGTCAGACCTGTTGAGTTTCCTGTGTGACCTCTGACCCTTCAGCTGTGGGGTTTTTCTTGCCATCTGATTGGCTGACATCCACTAATATGTTTTAATTATATTTGGTGTGTGTGTTTGTCTTTTATCCCTAGTGCAGTATCCGTTTTAAACAAAGCTTAATAATCTCAACAAAAGTTTGAGCTTATATTAAGATCTCTGACTTTTGATGGCAGACAAATCTGAGTACAGTTTGAGACATTAATGAAACCTCATGTGAAAGGCAAAAGGAGCCGTGTATGTATTAGATTACTAGGCTCTATTTTCAGAAGCATCAGCCTTTCACTGAATATCTTAACGTGTTTAAATCGTATTTTTGTGTGTGTGCATCTTCTATTCCTAATACAATATTCATTTAAACAAGGCAAAATAGTCTTACCAGGGAGTGTCTCAGTTTCTAACATTTTTTTTTTAATTTAAGTACTAAGTTTCTAAGCTTTTCTATAAGTTTTAGTACAATGTTTATAAGTATGTTCTACTTTTCTAAGTTTTAGTACAAAGTTTATAAATATATTTTAATTTCTTTAAGTTTTAGTACAAAGTTTGTAAAAAATTTTTAAGTATTCTATATAGTACTAGGTGGCAATTTTATGGCTGATTTGATGTTGTTTGTGAGTCTTACCCTTAGACAAATTTCCTTAGACAAAATAACCTTAGACAAAGTTTATTTTGTGTGTATGTATTTTTTGTTACCTAGTGCAATATCCATTTTAAAGAACACAAAATAGTCTTATACCAGGAAGTTTTTTTTTCCCAAGTTTTAGTACTAAGTTCCTAAGTTCCTAAGTTCCTAAGACAAATTTCTATCACTATGTAATATACCATTTTTTATTATTATTATTATTTTTTTTTTTTAGTTTTTTCTAAGTTTTAGTGTGAAGTTCATAAGTTTTATATAAGTTTTTGGTACTATGTTATGTTTGTCTATTTTTATAAATGTTTTGATGAGGTTTGTGAGGCCTATTCTACTAACCCAAGACACATTTCTCTCACTATATGTTTTTAATCTGAACTGAATAGTCTCACCAGGAAGTGTCTAAGTTTTAGTACTAGGTTTCTAAGTTTTCTACATGTAAGTATTATGTTTTTATGGGACTATATGTTTTATTTTTAATCTAAACTGAATAGTCTCACCAGGAAGTGTCTAAAATGTAGTACTAAACATTTAAGTATTAAGTTTCTACTTTTTTCCAAGTTTTAAAACTAAATTCCTACTTTTTTTTAAGTTTTTGATACTATTTCATGTGTGTCAAGTTTTTTTTTTTTCTAGTTATTTCTATCAAAGGGTTTTTAATTTGAAAAAGACATTTGATTTGATATATTTTTATATGTTTTATGACATTCAGACTTTTATAGTGTCTCATTTGCTTCAGCTGTTGTCATTTGTTATGTTCAGATGGAGTCCGGTGTCGTGACGGGGGTCAAACCTGTTGAGCTTCCTGTGTGACCTCCAACCCTTCAGCTGCGGTGTTTTCTTGCCGTGTGATTGGCTGACAACCGTATCTAGGCAGATCTGAGGTCAGTTCCTGAGTTTTTACACACTGTTTCTGATGAAATCTGATGAGAAATCTCATAATCACATGGTAGGGTGGCGGCTGGTGTAAAGGCGGGGGTTTTAGGGCCGTTTGGTTAGTTGGTTAATCCCTGAAACACTGTGACCCTCTTTTGCAGACACGAGACAAAGAAAACACGCACACAGTGAGCTGTTCTCTGATTATTTTGCTAGTAATTCTAAAGCTGATTGTTAATCTGATCAGGAGTTAGTCTGCATTAAAAACACACAGGCACACACACACACACACACTAATCAACTTTACACGTTTTTTTATGGACACAACAGGTGTGATATAGACGTGATTTGGTCTGTTGTAAAACTGCAATGGCCCTTGAAGGGTCGTTCTCAGGAACTGGTAACTGGTGCCATTTGGATATTTCTACTTAAAAATATCAATATATATTTAAAAATTTGTGGTTAGTAGTATTATTTGAAAGAATTATTACTTTAAATAATTAAGAACACGTTAAATTTGTCAAAAGAGACAATTTTAATGTTACAAAATATTTTTATTTTTAAATGAATGCTGTTCTTATGAACTTTCTATTCATCTGTGAATCCTGATAAACAAAATGTATGACAGTTTCCACAAAAATAGTGGACAACATTAATAATATTTGTGTTTTCAACATTAATAATAATCAAAAGTGTTTCTTGAGCAGCAAATCAGCATATTTGAGTGATTTCTGAAGAATCATGTGACAGTGAAGACTGGAGTAATGATGTTGAAAATTCAGCTTTGATCAAAGAGAAAGCTAAATTTTCATAATGGTCTGAACCAATAAATATCAACAAATTATATTATTTGCAGTAATCTTGTACCTTGCGTATAATATTTTTATCTAAAAAGGATCTTGTGATTTTTTTTTTTTTTTTTAAGTTGAAAAAGCTTGGGGAAGCTTGATGAAGTCATTAAAATTTAAACATGAAATGCTGATCATACAAAACTGTGAAAGAAACTCCCGTTGGTTTGGTTAAAAAAGACCTTTATGATGTCACTTCCTTAAATATAGTGAAAGAGGGAAAACACCACAGCAGAATGAGGAACAAAGACAAATATTTTAATTTTAGAAAAATTAACACCCGCATTTCACAAATGATACTGCTTTGTGTTCATTTTCTGTTCTCAGTAAAAACCCATTTAGTTTATGCAAACCAAAATTGCAAGAACAGAGATAAATCCTAAAAAATAAATAGACTGAACAATACTGTAAATAAAGAAGTAAATTAACAGCATAGCAGATTTTCTAGGACTGTTTTATTAATGTATATTCGTATACTTGTGGTATTTGAGTGGTGATCAGGTCTGCTGGGGATTTGGATGTGTGTTTGTGAATGAGTTTGATGAGATTTGCGTGTGGCATTTCCCCCCACACACCAGTGTTTCTGGATCAGAGACTAGCACACAAATGATTTGCAAATCAAACCTGTTCAGTTGAATGCTCCTGGAGTTTCACAAACATCATTCATGAAGCCGTACCGTCCTGCAGGCGTGTGAACGATGGCCATTCAGTGTGTGTTTAATGCATCACAAAAGAGTCTCAGACGGGTGGAGGAAGGGTGTCATGCTGCTGTATCACACAGGAACTGGTGAAATTGTCTGCTGGATCTCAGATGTTTCTCTTAAAATCCATCAGGAGAAATAAAACAGACCAAAATAAGTCACCAGTCATTGTACAATACGAATACATTTAACATCTGCTAATGTGTTTAAAGTACATTTTGTGTGTGTGTGTGCATGTGTGTGTGTGTGCATGTGTGTGTGTATCTTTTACATTTTTTTTTTTTTTTTTTTTTTTTTTCATTTTTTTTTCCAAGTTTTAGTATTAAGTTCCTATGGTTTTTTTTTCTAAACTTTCTAAATTTAACTACTGAATTTCTGAGTTTTTTCCAAGTTTTAGTACTAAGTTCCTGTTTTTTCCTACTTTTTCTAAGTTTAAGTACTAAATTCCTGTGTTTTTTTCTACATTTTCAAGTTTTAGTGCTAAGTTTCTGAGTTTTTTCTAAGTTGTAGTACTAAGTTCCTTTGATTTTTCCTAAATTTTCTATGTTTTAGTACTACGTTTCTACAATTTTTATGTTTTAATACTAAATTACTGTTTTTTTTTTCTAAATTTTTAAGTTTTTTACCACTAAGTTTCTGAGTTTTTTCTTACGTTTTAGTACTAAGTTCCTTTGTTTTTATTTCTAATTTTTTTTTAAGTTTTACTACTAAGTTTCTAAGATTTTCCCAAGTGTAGTACTAAGTTCCATTTCTTGTGTTTTTTTCTAAATGTTTAAGTTGTAGTACTAAGTTTCTGAGTTTTTTTTTTAAGTTTTACCACTAAGTTTCTAAGATTTTTCTAAATTTGAGTACTAAGTTCCTGCTTTTTTTCTTAATTTTTAAGTTTTTTACCACTAAGTTTTTTTCTTTCGTTTTAGTAGTTCCTTTGTTTTTATTTCTAAATTTTTAAAGTTTTACTACTAAGTTTCTATCAATTTTAATTCTAAGTTTCTGAGTTTTTTCTAAATTCTAGTACTAAGTTCCTATGTTTTTTCTTACTTTTCTAAGTTTTAGTACTACGTTAGTTAGATTTTTCTACGTTTTCTAGATTTTACTACTAAGTTTTTTCTTAATTTTAGTACTAAGTTTTATTTCTGTGGGAGTTTTTTGTACATTTTGAACTTTTAGTACCAAGTTTCAGAGTTTTTTTTTTAGTTTTAGTACTAAGATTTTTTAAATACTGAGTTCCTGTTTTTTTTTTTTTTTTTCTAAGTTTACCATCTTAGTTTCCAAGTTTTTAGTACTTTCATGTGTCTATTTTTATAGATGTTTTGATGTTGTTTGTGAGCCCTAACCTAAGACATATTTCCACCACTATGTAATAAACCATGACATTTTTAATCTGAGTAAAATTCATAACTAAAGAAAGCTGAACGTATGGAGACTTTGTTTTACAAAATCCTTCTTTTCAACCTGTTGATTCACTGTTGAGGAATCAACAGGATCTGCTGCTGATAGAATCACGGAAACAAAACAAACCATGCTGAGAAAAGTGAAGTGGTGTGAGCAGATTTAGTTTTGTGAGAGTTTGTAAAGTGATTTAGTCGTGTTGACGTGTTTGGCAGCTGTTTGCCGAAGTCTCACAGTGTCTCATTGTCCTAAAGTTCCCGGGAAACTAAACCAGCAGCTGTCGCTCCACACACACACGCACACACACACACCCTGCCCCCATATCCTCAAACAACCAAAACAAACCCCCATCACAATCCAAACAATCCCTCAGCTGGGGCTCACCACGGCAAGCCAGGACTCGTTAACCCTTCGTATACTCACACACAAAGTATATATATTTATGAGACATATCACACATGAGATCTAAGTAGTTTCTCCTACACAGCAATGAGATCAAATTCAGAGCAAATAATGAAGAAAAAGTCCAGAAAAAGACCATAGTAATCTCAAATGTCTCTTCTAGTTTCAGAAGAGATCATATTTACTTTAGAAATATCAGAAGTACTAAAACATCAGAAGTCAGAGATCTCATCATGAACTAATTTCTCATTAGATGTTTTAAGCTGCTCCCCATATCATATAATTGTTAGCTAGAAGTTTCAATGCTTAAGTTTCAGCTTACTTTATTTCAGTTAGTTGCCAATGCTACATTTCTTATTTTTGTTTTAGTAATTTTATTTGTTGCTTAGTTTTTTATATTTCTGTTTAGCTTTAGTTTATTTCAGAGCAGTTTTTGTAATTATTGATGCTTTAATAATTCAACTTTTTTCAGTAACTTACTAAGACAGCATTTAGAGTTTTAGCTTAAGTTTTACTTATTTTGTTATGTGCTTTTGTCATTTTTAATAATTAATAATTAATAATAATCTTTTTAGCTTTCATTTGTTTTTATTCCAGTTTTAGTAACTAATAAAAACAAAGTTACATGTTGTTTTACTGTATGACTGGTGACTAGTGACACATCTGTGAAACTGAACTTTCAGTGAAACAACTGAGAACTCAACTAAGTCTCCTGAGCTGCAAAAGAGCAACATTTGAGACTCTAAAGTGAAGTTTCTTGATTCATTTGGCCCATGTACCTGATCACTGGTTGTGACAGGAAGAGATCAGCCCAGAATTCAGAGTATTTCCTGTTTCTGCCGCTTGTTATTTCAAACACAAAAAGGGCTAAAAAAGCCAAACGACTAAACTCACACAGATTTAGAGGTACTTTACTTAGCGCTCCACACAGCCCTGACTAACTACAGTGGCTTACAGATAACACACACACACACACACACACACACACACACACACACACACACACACACACACAAGTGTTAGTCCAGCACACACTGTTCCAGAGAACAGACTTTGGCAGTAATTCAAGAGTTTATTTGTATTGTCAGTGTGTCACCTAAACACACTCCACCCTCATCAGCTCAGATAAGAGAACTCGACACCAGCACACGGGTGTGTGTGCTCTGGTATGATCTTAGCCAGGGTGTGTCTTCGGTTTAACTTCCTCTCATGTACTACCACACACACACACACACACACACACACACACACACAGAGAGAGAGATATTTTCCAGTCCTTGTTGAGGAGGAAACCCCAAAACCACTGCATTTTCTCCCCGCTCACGTCACTGGCTGACGTCACAGCAGCTCAGCCAATCAGAGACTGTTGTCGAGGAAGAACTGAGAACTAGTGTGTGTGTGTGTGTGTGTGTGTGTGTGTGTACTGCTATAGAACACGGAAATACATACAATTCAGCACAAATTCACATTCTGCATCTATACAGACAGGAAATGTACTAAAAAAAACATCTTAGTTTTCCCTGCAAATATATCTCAGTGTTGGTTCATAATTATCACCTCAACTAAAACACATATTTTTTATGAGTTAAATAAATAAATAATAAATAAATAGGGTCAGTGTTTGGGTAGTTTGTAATAATTACTGACTTAATGACTAAAACTCCATAGTAGGTCCTAGTTAGTTCTGTAAGTATGTGTGCTACGTGTATGTTCTTCTTTGTGGTTCTGCCAGCGTAAACACATTCTAAAGTTTCGGTACACTTAGTTCAGTGATCATCAGATGAGCAAACTCTAGTTTGAGCTCCGATCACATAGAGAGTAAAGCTGCTGACCTCTGGTGGACACATTACAGTACTGCGCCAGGCTTTGAAATTAACAAGCGACAAATGCGAATAAATGGGCTTAGGTGAGTAAATACAATTATTATTGTTTTACTTATTATACATTTTATTTAAGAACCGCCGTGGTTAAATAACGCATGTCCTGCCCTCACTGACTTAGATGAGCGGGAGATTCAAATGAAAAATAGCGCGCGTCTTCTAACGACTTTTACCTCAGTGGAAAAAAAGCATCAGACATGTTTTCAGGATCATTAAAGTTGCTGTAAAACTTCATGTAGGTACACGGATATATAATATTCCTCACATTAAACCGCCAAAATAAAATATGACGACCAAAATCAACTTGGATGCTTTAATTTTTGTGCACGTCATCTAATCATTTTTTCACAAATACGTACAAAACAAACATAATTCCAGTATCATAAGTACAAAATAGGTTTTTAGTAAAAAATATTTTGCAAAATACGATTTAATGACAAGCAAATGCCTCAGTTTGGATTAGCGAATAAGGTTTGACTGGCTAACAGATTCGGGGTTTTTCTGCGTTCTGGTTTTCGTCCCGCCTCTCGTTTTAAGTGCACAAAATGTTTGAAAATTTCTAAAAAACACATTTCACAAAGACACTGCATAAAGTTTGTTTATTAACAAATATACATTTTTATTTCCATCTTGTTTCAGTTCTACTGGCTCAAAGAACGTAAAAAAAACTTTAAGACTGGAGAAACTCTTTCTCATACACGCTAAACGTTATAAAAAGTGATCGTTTTCTCTCTGACGCCTCTTTGATTTTCAGCTGTCACTGATCTGAGGTCAGTCCACTGTGCTGAATCGCTGCTGTTGCCATGGTGATCGCCTCCTCTAACGTCTGTTGATCTTCTAACTGCACATACACAAATAGTAAAAAATATATTCTCACTATGACAATAATACTATTAATATAGTTTTTCTTGAATAAAATAAATTTGACATCACCACTGACATACATTTAGTGCGTAGTATTGTAGTATTAACCATGTTTCATACCTGTACTGCTATCTGTGTGCCGTTCTCTGTTGCTAGCAGCGCCACCTGCTGGTAGGGCGACGAGTTCATTTCAGTCATGATGCCATCTGACGTTACTATGGCAACCTGCAGGGCAAACACTGTTAGTGATTTGAGCTTGATGACCACACAATACCATCCATCCCCTAATACCCACCGGCTGCAGCTCTTTGCCATCCGTAACCATGGTGACCTGCTGCCCACCGCCGGCCGTTCGGCCGGGGACAGCGATGGTGGTTCCGTCCTGGGTCACCATGGTGACAGCCGTGCCGAGCACCTGCAGGTGTGAGCTGATGATGTTGTCATCGGCATTATGTTCGTTCTGCTCGGCGTCCTGCGGCGACGCCTCGTAAACCTCTGCATCTGCGCACAAAAATGTTTTCGTAAGTGCCTTCGAATTTACTAAAGGTGAAAGCAAGTCATGCGAAATGAGAAAGAGACGTACCACCATCCTCCACAGTGTCGAAGTCTCCGTGCGCGGTGCGCTTGTGCATGGCAAGCGTGGACGTCTGTCTGTAGGTCTTCCCGCAGTGGCTGCAGGTGTACGGCTTACAGTGCGTGTGAACCACATGATGCTTGTAAAGACTGGAATACTCCGTGAAACTCTTCCCACAGCCGGGAACCGTACAAAGATATGGTTTCTCGCCTGAATGATGAACCAGAATGATGAAACAGACTATAAAGACCATTCACACCCACGAACGATAATGTTCTGTTTATTATAAGTGCGTGTTGCAGTTTTGTTGCCTGTCACTTTAAATGCTTTCAAAAGTCGTATGTCAGCTGGAAAATTTGCAACTAACTAAAATAAGTACTAAAATTGGTAAAACTAAAACTGATTATATATTTATTTTTTAAAAAGTTACCAAAACTTTTTAATAGTAAAATTAAAATGAAAACTGAAAATATAAAGTTAAATACAGTAGTTCTGAAAGTGATTCCAACAGTGTTATTCCTTTGTATTGTAGTTGCGGTGTGAAGTTCACTATTAAAACTTTATCATTATTGTTGTAGTTATCGTTTTTGGTGTGATCTGGCCTTAACAATAACGTTATGTTCACAGTGAAATTTCACATGCAAAAAAGGTCTACTGTCTACAGTGTAGCGATGAATAAAGTCACTTTCAAACCTTGCAACTTTTTGTTGGTCAACATGGCAAATTTCCGTGACCAAAATTTCCGTGCAAAATCTATGTGGTGGACGTTTTCGTCCTTGCGCAAATTCCATTTCGAATTATTGGATTTTGTCTACCTTTTCACATAAGAACGATAAATGTGAATGCAAATATATGAAGTAGATAATTATAAAGATAAATATAACGATAACTATATTGTCGTCTACATCAATGCATGATAATGTTAGGGTTAGTTTATAAGTGAGCTGCAATTTTGTGATCTGCCACTTTAAATGCTGGAGCTCTTTTAAAGTGGTAAGGATTCTGATTGGCTCTGAATGTTTTTAAGGTTCATCAGTTGAAAAAAAAAAATGCCAATTAACTGAATTTTTTTTTTAAGTTAAGGCAATAAAATTGTTAAAACTAAAATAGGTACAAATGAAAGCTAAACAGAAATATATAAATAAAATAATAAAAATGACACAAGCACATACATTTACTAAAACTTAAAGTAAACCTAAAACAAAAAATAAACTAAAGATATTAAAACTTTAATTTAGTTTAAAAATGTTAAAAAAACTTCCTTCTGAAAGTGATTCCAATGATACAGTTCCTTTGTATTGTTATAACTGTCATGTGAAATTCTCTATTTTCTGAGAATTATAATTTTTTTTTTTTTTTTTTTTTTTAACCTTTATCGTTATGGTTATAGCTATCGTCCTACGTTAAGTTCACATTAGCAAAATTTGCCGCTCTATTGTCAACAGTGTTACTCACTTTCAAAACAGTCAGTTTTCTGGTGGTCAACTCCTCAAATTCATGTAAATCTGCACTAGGAACCTTTTTGTAATTTGTGCAAGATTCCCAATTAGATGGATTAGTATTGGAATTAGTGGAGTTTGCCCACGAAATTTGAGCGCTGTGGTTGGCGCCAATAGCTTTGTATATAGCCTTCAGGCGTCCCCAGTTCGAATTTCGGCTTGTGGACCTTTTCCGATCTCATCCCCCCCTCTCATTTCCACTTTGTTCCTGTCTAAATACGGTCCTATCACAAAAAAATGTGAAAACGGCATAAATCGTTAAAAAATATATATATAAAATATGATTACCAGTGTGTATCCTCATGTGGTTCTTGTAGTTGGTGGCGCTGGCGAAGGCTCTCCCGCAGGACGGCTCTGGGCACAGGTACGGCCGCTCGCCCGTGTGCGTCCGCGTGTGAACCTTGCGAATGTTGGACGTGGTGAAGGAGCGTCCGCAGCCCTCGAACGGACACTTGAACGGCTTCTCGCCTGCAAAAGAAAGAGCCACAGCTCAGCTGAATGCTGCGTTTAAACTCACCATTACACAACTGAACTGAGCGCATTCATACCGGTGTGCGTGCGCACGTGTTTCTGCAGGTCTCCGGAGGTTTTGAAGGCTTTGTAGCACATGTCCTCAGGACATTTATAGGGTTTTTCTCCGGTGTGCGTGCGCAGGTGACTCTTGAGCCCATATCCTGTGGCAAAGGCTTTACCGCAGGATGGCACCTCGCACCTGTACGGACGGTCACCGGTGTGCGAACGCTCATGCACCTGTGTGAAACACACACAGATGTTAGTCTCTGGAGGCCTGCTCAGCCCCGGTGCACTGTGGGAAACTCTGTACCTTCAGATGGTGTGCTGTGGTGTAGTATCGGCCGCAGCCTGTGTGTCCACAGCGGAAACTCTTCTCTCCGACCTGCTGGACCTTACCAGAGCTCCAGACCTTCCCCTCAAACATCAGCTGAGAAACACACACACACATATACATTATACACAATGCATCCATCTATTTAAAATTACTGAAATAATCTATCTATCTGTCACACCTGTATGCTGGTCTGCTCCGCTCCATTTGTGTTTTCAATGTTTTCATCAACCTCGACCTCTGACCCCGTCAGCTGTGGATCATCATGTTAAACACCAATTAATGAACGTATGAACTCATGTTTAGAGTTTCATATGTCACGTATATGTTGTTAGACCTTGCTGGCGTAGCTCTCCAGCGTGGCGATGGCCTCGGCGTCGGCGTTCAGCTCCACACCGCCACCCGTCTGGTGATGGATGTACGCCGTACTGCCATCCTCCAGCTGAACGGCCTCCACGGCGCTGGGGTCGAAGCCATCTGTCACACAGAGAGGTCAGAGGTTAAGCACAGTCAGGGACTGTATTTGAGAGAGTTTGCGAATGTGGGCACCTTTAGGCGTGTGGTGGATGAATGCCGTGGTCCCGTCCTCCAGCTGCACGGCCTGACCGTCCTCAAACGCTAACGACTCTAAACACATACACACTTGTCAGTAACACGCTCTATCTGATCCACCACAGCGCTCAGTGGCGTCACACACATTCACACACCTTTCTGCTGGACGCTGACGTGCTGGATAAACGCTGTGGTCCCGTCCTCCAGCTGAACCGTGTTTCCCTCCAACAGACTCCCATCTGAACATCAAAACACCGTCAGATGATCATTGAACATATTTTTTTGAACGTACATATTTTTAACAGGAACCTATGTTATAATACTAATAATATGTGCATATTGTCTCACCGCTGATGCTCTGCTGTATGTAAGCAGTGGATCCATCGCTCAGAGCCACGGCCTGAAGCCCCAAACTCTCCATCATCACACCGCAGCTCTGAACACACACATTATACCTTAATCACACCAGTATCACACAACTATTTTGCTGCAAAATTACAGCAGCACCGTCTAACAAACTACCTGCACTGACTAACAGCGAACTGCAAAATTACGGTCACACAGTGTAACGAATTAGCTGCAAAATTGCGCCTGCACCGTGTTAACAAACCAACCGCCAAATTCCGACCGCACCAACAAACGAACTTACCGCAAAATTACGGCCACACTAAAGAACTAACCACAAAATTACAGCCAATTCATCTAATGAAGTAACCGCAAAATTTTGGTCGCACTGACTAACGAACAAACTGCAAAATTACATCCGCACCATCTAATGAACTAACCACAAAATTACAGTCTAATGAAATAAAATTACAGCCATGACCACAAAATTTAACTAACCGTTACAGCCGACTAAACTAACTGTAAAATAAACCACAAAGAATAAACTAAACTAACAGCAAAATTATAGCCACACCATCTGACAAACTAACTGTAAAATTATGATCGCACCAGCTAATGAACTAGCCCCAAAACTGAACTAACCGCAAAATTACAACCACACCGTCTATTGAACTAACCACAAAAAGCTGATTTTCCTCCTTGTAATAGCATTGCCTAAAATCAATTATTGTTTAAATTTTATTTTGTCAATGATGGTGTTAGCTGTCTTTAATTTTTCCTGATTTTAATTTAAAAAAAAATGTAGTAATAAATTAAATAAAATCAAATCTGTCTAAACAAAGCAATAAATAAAACCAATAACTGTGCCATTATTTTGAATGATAGTGAATCTTTTTTCTTCCAAATTATCATTATCACAATGCAAAAAAAAAAAAAAATCTTATTTATTTATTTTTTTACATTTTTCCTGATCATTTTAGTATTTGTTGTGTTGTAATAAATATAAATTAAAGCTTAATTTTTTTTTTTTAATTAATAAAATGACAAAAGCACCTAACAAAATTACTGCAAAGAATTTCGATTATTCACTCACACCGTTGTTAATCGAATTTTTGCAGGCAAAATACCCACCATCGGGGTTTCAGCATAAAAACAAAACAAAATGGTCACATGAATTTGGCATGTTGACCAACATAAATTTGTTTGGTTTGAAAGTGATTCTGTTTGATGGGCTTCATGTACAGCGGACATTTTGCCGCGAAAAAATAATCACGAACTCGAACTGCGCATTTTTTGCCGTTGCTTAGCAACAGAAGTTGACTACAATAACTCTAGCAGACACTGTTGCTGTTGCTAAGCAACATACTGTCAAGTTGAGTGTCAAAATAACTTAAAAGCACCACATTTGTGCTGCTGCACAAAACACTATAAAAGTACCATGGTACTACCATGTTTTTTTGACATGTACCATGGTAATACCATGGTTTGTTTGAGGAACCCAAGAGCACCATGTAAATCACTTGGAACATGATTATGGTCAATTCAGTACCATGATACACTCTACCATGGTACCACCACAGTACTTTTGTAAGTGTCTGCACACTGCAGATGAACACGGTCACGCGCACGCCGCAGGCCTCGTGTGACACACACTCACGCGCACTCACACACGCACAAACACACACATAGACGGACAGAGCGCGGGAATAACGCGAATAATGTCAGTGTGCGTGTGTCTGCAGCGCTGCTGTGTGTCCGCCACTATCCCATCATTCTCTCTGGAGCAGCAGCAGCGCAGGCTGGGATACTCACCACCGCCAGCGGCCCGACATGCACCGCGACACACAGCAGCGCGGAGCGGCGCGATCACCGGCGGCAACCGCAGCGCCTCAGTCCTCCAGCAGGCGGCGCTATTCATCAAAACCGTAAGATAGTATAGACAAGCAATATTGTTTAGATGTGTTGTGTTTTTAAGTATGAGAAAGAGCTTTAAATATTTCACGGATGTATTGTAGCATCTCAATATAACACATAAATCGTGTTTTGTAATTATAGATGTTAGATATAGTACACCGACAAAAAAAAAAAAAAAATTCTGTTAAAGAATATGGATTATTCCAATAAATACTAAAAATTTATTATAATACAAACGATATTAAATGGTTAACTGTTGTATAGTAAATATTCAGTTCAAAGTATTTAGTAGATAATTCGCTTTGAAAGTTACAAACAACTGATGAAATAAGGTGATTTCCGTGTGTTTGAGCCACAGAGCGCCCCCTGCTGTCCTCGGAGAGACTCACATCCGATGCTTCACATTCAGTTACTCCGTGTCCCATTCTTTCGGCTTCTTTGCGTTTCTGCTCTTAATAACCCGGAACCGGATGAATGTAGCTCACGTGGAGGAAATGTCAGTCACAAGCACTCACTGAGGAAATGTAAATAGCAAAAACTTACCTCATTTAGCTCTATATCTCAAAAAGTTATTTTTTAAAATATCAATACTATTGTTTAAAAGTTGTGTCTGACAAATATTTACAGTATTTTTGTGTCTATTATTTAAGTTATCTTTTATCTAAGTACTATGCGCATACGAAAACTATTAATAATTTACAAATGCATATATGTAATTATTCTTATTTATACTTTTTATTTCTTTGGCTATAAAATGTAAAAAAAAAAGGGAAAAACTGAGACTTAATGTAATTTTCCTCTCACCTGTATCTCAAAAGTAAGCAGATTTGAGTGTAAACTTAATTTTTTGGCCTTATAACATCTGTTTTCATTCCAAATGTGATGAACAATCACATAAACCACATAACAAACACAGGTTATGAACAGCAGCTTTTGTTTACTGTGTAAATCCTGCAGTAAAATCACAATCGACATAAATCTCTGAATCATATTAGTAAATCACATAATCTGCATCTTACTCTCATTATTTACAATGATTAGACTCCAGAGAACAAAAAAAAACAAAAAACATTGGCTATATTAAACCGTCGGCACGATCTGACGACGCTACGTCGCTCGACTCTGATTGGTGGAGAGTTCATCCAATGACAGCAGCGTGGCGCTACATCAGGATATGACATCATCGGCTGATGACCAACATTTAAAGTGCTCTGATTGGCTGATCCGCAGGTGGGCGGATCTCACGTGGAACACGTGCGGCTCACGTTTCGGAACTGAGATTATATTCATGACAATAAAACACGTTTCCCCACACATTCATGTTATTATTATTCATCACCATTACCACAATGGAAAAAAAAATTCTCCTTATTAGTGTAATACAAAAGAAAATGTTCTTGCTACCTTAATACACAAAAACATTCTCAATGTCATTAACGTGATAAACACAAACATTTCTTGCTTATTACTGTAAAACAGAAAAAAAAATCTCGCTAATTACCATAATGAGAAATATATTCTCATTCTCATTACCGTCATATAAAAAAAAAACGTATTTACTATATGGAAAATGATTTTGAACAAAAAAAAAGAGATTTCATTACCGTAATACAGAAGAAATCCTCATTCTCATTACCGTAATGAAAAATTTATACTACGTCTCATTAACAAAAAAAAAAAAAAAAAAAAAAAAAAAAAAACAGATTTACCATAATATGGGAGAATATTCTAAACAAAAACAATTCTAGTTCTCATTATCATAACACAGAAAAAATCTTGTTCTCATTACCATAATACAGAAAAAAAATCTTTTTCATTACCATAATGAAAAAATATATTCTCATTCTCATTACCATCATAAAATAAACATTTACCATGTGGAAAATGATTCTGAACAAAAAAAATTCTAGTTCTCATTACCGTAATACAGAAAAAAACCTTGTTCATTACCATAATGAGAAATATATTCTCATTACCATCGTTACAAAAAAAAAAAAAACATTTACCATATGGAAAAATTATTTTAAACAAAAAATATTTCTCTCATTACTGTAATACAGGAAAAAAATTCAATTTCTCATTACCATAATGCAAAATATATTGTAATTCTTATTAACATTATACATAAAATTATACATAAATATGGAAGATTATTTTTAACAGGAAACTTCTAGTTCTCATTACCATAATGAAAAATATTTACTTAGTGTCATTACCGTTACAGTTTTTTCTATACCAAGAGAGAAAAACATTTTCACCAAAAAAATAATATTGTTCTCATCACAGAAATAATAGCATCTACTAAAATTAAACTGTCTTCAACAAGTACTACCGCAACGTAGAAATAATTTACAATTTAATTTATATATTATTTAATAGCATTACAGTAATGAGAACTTTTTGCATTTTTTGCATCCCAGTAATTTTTCAACAAAACGTGCTTAATCGTCATGAAAATAATCTCAAAATGTAATAAAATAGTTTTGATTTTCTTTAAACAAAATACAATTTCTGTTATTTCTTGTGGTGAAACATGAGCGAGCGTGTTCCTGAGCGTCTTGCGTGAAGATCCCGAAAACATCACCGGAACTGAAGATCACAGAAGCTCAGCAGAAAGACCGTCAGAATCAATCACGTCTGAAGAAAGAGAAACGAAGAGCCGACTTCACTTCCTGAACACATCTGAGGGGCAGCAGCGTCCTGATATATCTATCATCTTCATGTGCTGCCGTGTGTGACGTTATAAGCTCTGGTGAGAGCTGAATGTGTCCGTATCAGTCACGGCACACAGAGGTGTGTCTCAGAGAACGGGGCCGTCACACAACACGCTCTGACCTCCGGACGGGAAAAGCTCCATCAGCCAGTAGCGCGGGTCGGCATAAACTGCACACAGAAAAACAAACACGCATGAGATCTAGAGCTCACAGAGATCACAGGACTGTTTGTGTGGTGTCTTACCCATGTCTCCTGGCTCCAGCCACAGGCTGAAGGAGCTGCAGTAGTTTTGGCATCGCTGGACGGGAAGAACACGAACCGACGGAGAACCTTCGGCCACCACCAGCCAACCCAACACTTGTACGCGCTACAACAACAACAACATGAGATCAGTATGAGACATACACATGTGAATGTGTGTATACACACACATAACGCACATAGTGCATCCTGACCGTGTGTTGTGCATTCGTGCTGTCGGTGATCTGGCAGCGCTGTAGTGTCGTTCCCGTGTTCTCCAGCAGAGGGCAGAGCTCAGTGTCCGGAAACAACCACTGGAGAACGGTCTCTCTGGGACTGGATGAGAAACTCCTGTCACAGACACACACACGAGGATCAAACACACAGATATAGATGCTAAGCCAAGCTATAAGCAAAAATATCTATTTTCATTATCTCCTGACCACTAGGTGGCACTGGGCCAAAACTGTGCAGGTCGCCTGAGGTCATGCTTGATAAAACACACACCAAATTTTGTCTCAAAATGCCAAACTGTTGCAGAGATATAGCCTCATGTCCATTTTTGCATGCTTTTTGTAGAATTCGTTCTCGTGTTATTTGAGAACGGTTTGACTAATCTTTATTTTTGAATTCCAAAATTTTTTTTCCAAAATGGTCTGAAGATGATCTGAACCAGTTTTGGTGAAAATCAGACAAACTGTCTAGGACAAGTTTGGAAAAGTAGGTTTTATAAAATACTAAAAATAGTGAAAAAATATTTTTAAGTTCTGGTATTCATTTGACTCGGAATGAGCCAAGCATTCTAGATGTTAAGTTGCAAAAGTTGTTAGTTTTGTGAATTCTGGCCAAAGCATTTAGAAGTCATGAGCAAAAATAGCCATTTTTCTTATCCCGTTATAACACACACCAAGTTTGGTCTCAAAACACCAAACCGTTAGCCTCACATCCATTTTTGGGTGCTATTCATCAAATTCGTTTGTGTGTTATTCAAGAACGGTTTGACTAATCAATTTGAATTCCATAACTTTTTGCCAGCATGGTCAGAACATGATCTGAGCCAATTTTGGTGAAAATCAAACAAATTGTCTAGGACGAGTTAGAAAAGTAGTTTTTACAAAGTATTAAAAATAGTTAAACTTTATGATTTTTAAATTGTGCTGCTCATTCGACTTGGCATGAGCCAAGGGTTCAGAGGAAAAAGGGAAAAAAAAAATTCTTTTAGACCTTACAGTTCAAAAGTTCTTAGCATAAACATGAGTGAAACTCTGGACAAGTGGTGGCTCTGGAGAGTTTGAGTTAGAGACTCCAAATTTGCTGTGGTTAATGTTGGGACTGTCCTCTATCAGTGTGCCAAATTACACAAGTTTCCCGCAAGCGGTTCTGTGGGCTGCCATAGACTCGAGCGGAAGAAGAATTAGAAGAATGCCAACGGATACAATAACTATCTTCATAATGAGAATGCTGCTGTTACCAGAGCAGGGTGAAGTTGGCAGGTGTCGGCGTGACCGTCTGCGGCCGTGAGAACTGCTCCAGATGAGACACACGCCGAGACAGAGACTCTCCACCCTGAGACACACACATGCACAATCATATTAACCTCCATCATCACACACTCTTTGTGTTTGTGTGTGTAAGTGTGTGTTTGTACCTTGAGCAGAAGCGGCTGCGTCTGTGTCTGTCTGTTGATCCCCACTGATGTTCTCAGCTGCAGCGCTGCCGTCACGCCTGCGCAGGCCGAGCAGTACACATGTGGCATCTGCAGCGCGCCGGACGCCCACCACTCGTGAAAACCTGCACACACACGCACACGTGTTGAGATGGACATGTGGAAAGTGTGGAAAGAGTGGTGCATGTCTGAAGGTGTCTTACTGTGCAGGTTGTGTTTCCTGGCGATGGGCAGCTCTAGCAGGCGCGCGTGACTGAGAGGAGACGAGCTGTTGAGTCCTGCCGCGCTCATGGAGTCCAGCAGCGGTGGGCTGTAAGGATACGTGAACACCAGCACCGCGATCAGCAGAACACCCACCGCCAACACCAACTGAACACAGAACAGATAAATACACATCTGTGACACAACACACATGACGAAACCCCCCCCAACTATATAAATAAATGTTTGTCATATATTATATTATAATAATTTATTATTTATATCTAAGAGATATTTAGGAGAATAACTGACACATTTCTAATATATTACATATTCAAAATGTATTTTAAAAACAATCCACAAGTAACCGCATACAACAAAAATTATAAAGATGATACATTTTCATTTTACATTTTTAAATTTCTAATCTTTTTGTGAAATTGTCATAATAATGTAATTAACTAACATGACAATATATAAAAATAATTTTCTTTTTTATTTGTGTTTTTATAAGCCTAACAAATGTAAATAGAAAATGACCATCTATTAAAAAAATGTTAATATAAAATGATTCAATGCACCTGCTTAGATGAGTCATTATTTATTATTCATAATTAATGTAATTACATTTAATTTAATTATGTAATTTACTTATGTGGCCACAAAGATCATTTTCTGTTTCATTATATTTCTATAATACAAGAAAGTAAACTGAATATTTTTAAATATATATGCAATATAAATATCTTTATAATGTTACTTTAAAGATTATTTTTTATTTTACTACCAATATTGACAAAAACATGTACAAATTTCAGTAATAATGCAATTAGTACAGTTACTGAAAATATTTTGTGGGATCAAACAAACACTAATACACAGTTGTTGTTTTTTTGGGAGAGATTTGCATGAATAAAAATGTGCCTTATAATATGTTTAAAAATATATTAATATAAAACAAGTTTAAAAAATAATTACCTAAATATTTTTTCATACCGTCCATTTTATAATTTAATTTAGTTACTGGAAGGCATTTAATCTACTTTTTTCTACGATCTACTTGTTTTATATAAAGATCATTTTCTGTTTCATTATATTTCTATAACATAAAAAAGTACAAATATTACTTTAAAGATTATTTTCGGTTTTACTATCAATATTGTCAAAAACATGCTTGCATTAATATGAACAAAAATAGCAGAAGTGTTGTGTCAGATCCAAAATCAACAAATGCTAAAAACATAAAATAATACATTAAATATTTATAAATTATTTTATAAAAAAATGTATATTCATTATGTGTATAATGTATATAATAATGTAAAAAAAACTAATATAAAATTAATCATATTTTACAAATATTTAATATTCTGTGTAAAAATATGTATTTGGATTTTTATATTACACTTTTTTTTTTATTTGTTTTTTTTTTTTGAGAGCTGTCTTCATTTGCTCAGCCTGTATTCCGTCTCTTCACTATACATGATTCCTCATGTTTTTCTTCTGTGTGTATGATCATCTTGTTTCTCGCACCTTGATGGTGGCCCTCAGGATGGGGAACTGCGGCGGGTCCCTGCGAGGCTCGTTGGTCTCCAGCACCTGCTTGATGAACTTCTCGATCTCTCTCTCGGACATCCCATAGCGGTATCCGGACTGCCGCAGGATGTCGATGCTCTCCGACAGCTTATCATAGATGCAGGGTTCACTGAGAGACGAGCCCATGATATATCAGTGTGTGTGTGTGTGTGTGTGTGTATGAGTGTGTGAGTGTGTGTGAGTCAGGGCCTCATCTTCATCACCAGCACCATCATCATCTTCATCATCAGCAGAAGGAAGAAGAAGAGTGTGGAAAGAACTGCAGGTGTGTATTTAGTCAGGTGACTGTGTGTGTTATGATGTGTGTGTGAGTGCTGTTTGTATCTGAGTTGTGTGTTGTTCCGTGTTTCTATCCTAAATCCCGGGAGAACGCGTTTGCCTTCATGACTGACGAGCTCTGGAACACAACAGAGTTCACAATCACGTCACATCACTGATTAAACACACGACAGTATCGACACATTCATCAGCTGACTAGCTCTGTCGCCAAAACACTCTCAAATACAGACTCTATCAGCCGCTTCCCACACCAACACTGCTCTACAAACACGAATAATCGTCTTACCGTCGCGTCCGGGCGGTTTGACGATGATTTGACGGTGATTTCCGGCAGTTTAGTGAGTTATTTCACTCACTCGATCACGTTAGCACTGCTCGAGCTGCCTGAGCTGCGCGCGACACTCATCTGCGCGTTCACGAGCGCGGATTCGACACGATCGTCGCGATAACAAAACATTTATCAGCGACGTTTTCGTTCGTTGTGATTAGATGATTGATTAAATAATTATTTCGAGTTTTCTGTAGTTTGTTCGCTCAAATATATGACTTGTAGTTTGTGGATAATAATAAGCGAAAGTGCCGTTGTAAATGATCAGATGGAGGTTTAAACTCCATAAACCTTGACCTGACTAAATATTAACTCGAAATATCAGATTTCATGTTAAACGTGCACGTAGGTTACAGCACGACACGAGTTATTATATAAACTATTTATTTTGGCTCAAATTCATAGCATATCTTTTATTTGTACACAAATCACACACACACTTATACTGTTTTTTTTTACACAAATTTCAAAAATCCTGTCTTTTATTATGTTTTTATTGTGTTTTATTGTGTTAGCTGTATTTCCGAAGTTATTTTTACTTTAGAATAAGCTAGCTATATATATACACACACACACAAACATCTAATTTACTAATTTATTATTCATTGTTTATTTTTATTATAATTTATTTACATCTAATATTTTTGTGAAATTGTCAAAACAATGTACATAACTAATTACAATATGTATATATATATATATATATATATATATATATATATATATATAAAAGATCGTAGTCATTATTTATGATTAATAATTATTGTAATAATACTTAAATAAATAAAGATCTTTTTTTTCGTTTAATTATATTTGTTACATAAAAAAGTACACTGAATATTTTAAAATATATATGTAATATAAATATTTTTATAATATTACTTTAGATTATTTTCTGTTTTACCATTAATATTGACAAAAACATGTAAAGACTGTGTTAGCTGTATTTTTTAAGTTATTTTTACTCAAAATAACTGGATTTTGATTGAAATTAATTGAAATGCACAATGAAAAAACATGATTTTTGAAAATTGTTAAAAGTTATCTGTTTTTGCAACTAAACTCTTCTCATAGATATATATATATATAATGTAATATATGAATATAGGTATTTATATCAAATGTATTTTATTACACTATTTGTGTCTTGTTCAACAAAAATACATTTTATACGCTTTTCTGGAATGCAGCAAATGTGGCGTGTTCATAATTAAGCTAATATGTTAAAATAATATTGTAAGACACACCAATTTGCAATATCAAGCTGTTTTGTACAGCTAAAAATAGCTGGATGCGGATGAGACCGGAAGCCACGCCCATATAATGTACATATGGCCACGCCCACTCTTAAAGGAAAAAAGGCGGATAAATAATTTTTATAAAGCTGAACGTAATTTTCATTTTTTAAATTTTAGCAAAAATGCAATTAGTATAATTACTGAATATATTTTGTGGCATTATACAAACAATAAAACACTGTTTTATTTATTTTGTGAGAGATTTTCATGAATAAAAAAATTGCATTTGTTTCCAAAAAAAAAAAAAATACTGCAATTATTATAAAACATGTTTAAAACATGGTTAACATTTTTTTCATACCGTTTACTTTATAATTTAATTTAGTTACTGGACGGCATTTGATATATTTTCAAATTATTTATAAATTATATATATATATGAGCTAACAGGGTGAAAACAAGCGATGACGTCACCGGCGGGGGTTCGGCCGGCAGGGGGCGCTCCGTGCGGCGAGAGGCGGGAGCGCGCATGCCCGTGTCCCGCATTGTTTGGATCAGCTGTGCGTGGATGTGAAACCCCACCCAATGAGGAAGGACGAGCCGTGAGCAGCAGCAGCAGCAGCAGATCCGGACCGCGACAGCAGCCGAAGCCGAACTCGAACCCGAGCCCGCACCATGATCGCGCTATTCAACAAGCTGCTGGACTGGTTCAAGGCCCTCTTCTGGAAGGAGGAGATGGAGCTAACGCTGGTCGGCCTGCAGTACTCGGGAAAAACCACGTTCGTCAACGTGATTGCGGTAATCAAGCCTTTCCTGCCTCTCGCTTTATTGCAGGCCTCGCTCGAGTAACGGGTCGCGTGATTGACGCCGCGCTAATCATTACAGAGATGTCGGACAAGACGACACCGTCAGAAACAGCGCGATGTGTACGATTTGGCGGCATTAGCTCCGATAAGAGGTGTCAGAGACCGAATCATCAGTGTAGCGGATGCAGCATCATCAGATACAGTGTGTCAGATCACAAACAATAGGTCAGATACAACATAGAAGATACAGTGTGTCCGATTCAGCACCTTTACGTCAGATACAATAGATCGGATAAACGTCTTTAGGTACAATGTATCACATACGGAAAAACAGATCAGACACAGTGTGTCAGATGAAGTATTATTAGATACAATGTGTCAGATTCAGCATCAGTGAATCAGATACAGGTAAATTGTGTGCGTTGTAAGATCAGATAGAGTAGATCAGACACAATATAGAAACATCAGACACATTGTGTCAGATTTAGGATTGTTAAGTGTAATATGAGGTGTCGGATACAAATCATTTTAGTAACAGTTGCAGCATCATGAGATCCAGTGTGTCAGATCAGATGGATCTGACACAATGTGTCTGATTTAGCATCATTGGGTCAGATATAATATGTCAGGATTACAGTATAATCAGATCATTCTGTTACATACAGATTTATTAGATCAGACACAATGTGTGAATTTAAAAATCATTAGATACAGTGTATCAGACAGTGTGCTTCATTAGATCAGATACAATATAGAACATTTAACTTTATCAGATACAGTGTTTCAGATGTAGAATCATCACATCGGACACAGTGTAGATGACACAATGTGTACAATTCAGCATCATTAGATCAGATGCAACATTATTAGATATGTAATGTATCATATATATCATCATCAGATCAAATGTGATACAATGTATCATTTATTATCATTATATACAGTGTTTCAGATACAGTATCATCAGAACAGACACTAAATGTCAATTTCAGCATCACTATGTATCAAACTGAATATTTAGATCAGACACAGTCTACAAGATAAAAAAACAGCATCAGACTTAATATAGAAGATACAAAAACAACAGACGTAGTATGTCAATGTCAGCATCATTAGGTCAGATAAAATATGATACAGCATCATTAGATACAGTGTATCAGATACAGTATTATCAGATACATTGTGTGCATCATTAGATCAGATACAGTATAGTTTCAGCTTAATTAGATACAATGTTTCATATAGAGAATCATCACATCAGACACAGTATAGAAGATGTTATATGTCAAATTTAGCATCACTATGTATCAAACAGAATATTTAGATCAGACACAGTGTATCAGATTTTCAGAAACAACAAATCAGATACAGCATCAAGCGGAATATAGCACCATTAGGTCACATAAAGTACATTATTAGATACAGTGTATCACTTGCAGTCTATCCGATACATTGTTTCATAATGCATTGTCAGATTAAAAACAATAAATCAGACACAATATAGAAGGTTTAACATCATGTGTCTGATTCAGCATCATTACATCATAATGTGTCAGCTTAAGCATTATTAGATCAGATACAACTTTGTTCGATATGTGTCACATGCAGCATCATCAGCTCAAATCAGATACAATGTATCATATTAATGTAATTAGATACAGTGTTTCAGACACAACAACATCAGATCAGACACAAGGGATCAGATAGCATCATCAGACACACAGTGTTATTACATTTTTTCGCTTAGCCGATGCACATATTATACATTATCATCATATCGGACACAGTGTATCAACTTTAACATTATTAGATCAGATACAACACTATCAGACACAAAGCATTATAGATGGCATTATTATATTTAATCATTTAGCTAATGTGTTGTATTATTAGACACAATGTATCATATACAGTATCATCTGATCAGACACTTTGTATCAGACACAGTATCATCAGATTTGACAGTGTATCAGATAAATTGTTGTGGAGATCCTGTCCTTGACAGCTGTCAATCAAAAGCAAGAGCTGATCAGCTGACCCGGTTTGTCAACCAATCAGCATCTGGCATTCCGTCCAATCATGTGATCTGCCTGAACGGTGTTTGAGTATTCAACAGCCACCACACACACACACGCACGCTTGCTCGCTCAGGAAGGTCGTTGGTGCATAAATTCAGGCATTTAGTGGCAGTAAATCACATCAGCACCTGCTGTGGAGCTGCAGGGATGTAGAGGCTGTGATGAAGCAGATTTCAGTGGATTCTGATGTGTAAAACTCTGCTTTTTTTGTGTGTGTGTCTGCAGTCAGGTCAGTTCAGCGAGGACATGATCCCTACGGTCGGCTTCAACATGCGCAAGATCACCAAGGGAAACGTCACCATCAAGGTCAGGAGATCACAGTGTGTTTCAGAGCATCTCTGAACAGAAATCATTTTAAAATATTTATATTTTATATACAATAATATTACCAAAAAAATCCCCATTATATTACATAAATGTAGAATAAAATATTGGTTTATCTGCAGCTTACTCAATAAAGGTAAAAACAGAATTAAAATATATTTTTTTATATGTTTCATAATGCATTAAATAAAAAAAATACATTTATTTTTTTTAATGTATTTTAAAAATACAAGTAATCTTTAGAAAATATTTAAATTAAGTTTAATTTAGTTTTCATGTTTGTTTTGTAGTCACACCAGTGTTTTAAATTGTAATTAGTTTCAAATTTTGCAAAAATGGCAAAAATATAATTGTGTAGTAATATATATATATATATATATATATATATTTAATTCTTAATGGCTTTTATTTCTCGTGAGTGTGTTTTACACTGTATTATTTTTAATGTTTGAGTGTGTGTTTTTGTTATAGTTGTGGGACATTGGTGGTCAGCCGCGCTTCAGGAGCATGTGGGAGCGATACTGTCGTGGTGTCAGCGCTATTGTGTGAGTATATCAGTAATCTCAGGTACATTATGTACCGTTATCATGTCATGCATTCGTAACAGAACCTGTGTGTCGTTCAGGTACATGGTTGATGCGGCCGATCCGGAAAAGATAGAGGCGTCGAAGAACGAACTGCACAACTTGTTAGACAAACCACAGCTGCAGGGAATCCCAGTGAGTCTTTACTGCACCATCTCATATCATTTCAAGTATTAAGATCATATTTTATAGATTTGTATTGCCTCCATGTGGCTATTTGTTCATTAAAGTGTCCGTATTTACTCAGGTTCTGGTTTTGGGCAATAAGCGAGATCTTCCCGGAGCTCTGGATGAGAAGGAGCTCATCGAGAGAATGTGAGTTCATCCCTAACATTTAATATCTGAATATATGAAGTTTTAATTATGATATTAAGTTAAATTGTCTGATCTTCAGGAACCTGTCGGCCATCCAGGACAGAGAGATCTGCTGTTACTCCATCTCCTGTAAGGAGAAGGACAACATTGGTAAGACATTAATAATAAAAATACAGCTTTACACCTTATATATCAATCAGATCAAACCACTGAATTATTGTTTACATGCTCCTTACTATGCTCGTTCTTCAGAATTTTCCCCTTTCTGACCTTTAAATATCAGGGAATTTTGAAATGGGGATTTCTAGGAATGAAGAAGTGAGATTCTCTTCTGTTAATCACAGATCCTTTAATTGCAAATGACTGTAAAGTTTGTAGAAAACTCTTAGAATGAGCAGAATGAGCCTGCCTTAAGATAGGCTGTTTGTGCTACTGTACCTTTAAGACGTCTCTAAAAATGTCTGAGCTCTATGATTGGCTGCCTGTGGTTGCTGAATAAATGCATATGTGGGTGGGTCATATGTTAATGAGCACATGGTCATGTGTTCCAGACATCACACTACAGTGGCTGATCCAGCACTCGCGGACCCGGCGGAGCTGAGGAGGTGGAGCCGGCGTCTGATTGGAGGAACCGCATCATGTGATCAACTGTATTTTAGGCGCTCTTGATTTCGTTCTAAACAAACAAGCATCCGCCCCTCCCTCTGTTCTTATAAACTAATCCACATCATTTACATCGTTTGAACGTTGATTTTTACTTTGACTTGAATGTGCTTTTTTTACAGCTCGTCATGAAGTCACATGACGCGTTTCGCTCGCGCGCGTCGTTCTGCGTGTTTGCTCAGAGATCGAACCTCGACTCGACGCCCACAGCATCTGACAGAACCAGCGCTTTATGGTCACGTGATTCCGGGCGTTTACACCGTCATCTTGTTTTAACGTTTTTCCAACGTTGCAAGAACGTTCCACGTTGCAGATTTACACAGTTATTTTGCGTTTAACAAGATGTTAAATCTTAGTATCGTTAGCCTGTTAGCGTGACCCGACGAAGATGACATCATCAAAGGTCACATGGTTTGCGTTAATCTTGTAGCATTACGAAATCTTTTTATCTGAAAGCACATGAATCATTCTGAAGAGGTTACCGCGTCCAAACGAAGGTTTTATACGTTTTTTTCGAGTCGCCGTGACTACAGCGTTGTATCGTTATGGGGTTGTCATGGCAACCGTTTCCATCGCGTCGTTTTTTAGGAACGTCAGTCTGTGAGCATGTGTGGAGCGACATCAGTGTTTTATTTGTTTCTCGACGGGATGCAATACAGTATCAGACGACAAACATTGATCTGTCTCTGTCGGACCCGCAGACCGTTGTGCTAATAAAAACAGCGGAGATGTGGCAAAGTTGCACGAATCTCCTGCTGAAATCCAGTGTTGTTTCAGAACGCTGTTCGTATCGATGAGAGACGAAGTTCTTGTGATTTTTCTTGCTTTGATTATTTCGTTTACAGCCTGTTTCGTTTTTGTCGCACATGTGGACGTTTTTAGCCTAAATCATAACGGTTTATAAACGCGTCAGTAGATTATACATATGTAAATTGACACATTTTTTGGTTGTTTTTGGCATGTTTTTACTCATGTTTTTTCACAGTGTTTTTCAACTGGATTATGTAAATAGCAACTTAAACCAAATGAGATCTCCCTCCTGAGCATTATGGTGTTTGTCTTATTGTGATTAGCGTCCTATGATAATAATAACAATAATAATAATAATAATGATAATAATAATAAAGAAGACCCCACTCATATCGCAGCAATCTGAACAAATGGATTGTGTGTGTGTGAAAGAGAGAGTGTGTGTGTGAACGATGGTGTTTTTGCGCACGGATGCCGTCATATAGACTAGAATAATATTTACTTTATAAATGCCGAAGGTTTATTCTGTTGATTTTTCGCAACTGCTAATCACTTTATATTCATCTTCACTAATGTTTAATTTGTCATGAGTTCGTCGCTTACACAAGAGCGAATGACGCAATGCGACAAAATGGGCGATAATCGACACTGCTGCACTGGTTACGTAGTCATGTTACAAAGACGACTTTGACGTTACGAAGTTCGTGTTACGACTCTGGTTAAAATGATAACCGTAGTTACGAAAGTTATTTTTACTACAGTACAGCTGTCAGAATTGAAAAACAAAAACTGACGTAAACAGCTTTGACGACAATAGCAGTCATTTACGAAGTCGGCTTTTAGTTATGTAAAAAAGTTGTGTATTTTCAGTTGCACATTTTAGTTGCGTAACATCAAATTCGTTAATGCAATTGAAGTGGACTTTGCATAAAGTTGGTCTAACGAAGTCAACATCGTTGATTTCAACAACGTAATTTGTGAAGTCATCCTAATGAAGATATGTTCGTAATTGACTTTGTTGCACTATTTCTTTGTTACGTTATTTTTTTTTAGGCTTTATCAGCGTCAACTTTGTAAAAGTCACTTATGAAGTCGACTTCGTTGATTATACTATTTGCACACAAATTAGTTGCATAACGTCAAGTTCATAAATGACTGGTTGATTTGTCGACTGTTGCGTTTGTAAATGACTTTGTCGAAGTTAACTTCGTAGAAGTTTCGTAGAAGTCTTGAAGTCAATCTGACAGTCAACTTTGTTGATTATAACGACATCATTTACAAATACAGTTGCTTTCATAATTAACTTTGTTAGCAATTCCAACAGTTATGTGACTTTGTTAGGTTCGTAAATGCCTTTGTAAAAGTCTACTTCGTAAAAGTCGCATATGAAGTCATCCTCAATGTTGTTGATGATAATGAAGTGTGCAGTGTGGAGCACTTTATTAATTATGATGGTCTGATTGTCGCTTTGTTGTGTTGCATTACTTGATTTGACGCTGATCGCAGAACGTTTGATTTTCTGCTTCTCTTGTTGGAGCTCATATTCACTCCTGTCATCAGTTCATCATGGACATGAGCTCATCTTGGCTCTCGTTATGTTATATATGTGTGTTGATTTTTTATGTCTAATTACATATGGCCATAATGTGTTTTTTTTTTTTTTTTTAATATTTTAATTGTTTGTGGCAGTGTAGCTTTTTCGTTTGCTGGGGAATCATGTGTTTTTTTTTTTTTTTTTCCTCCCCTTGCATGACTCATTATGGGATGGAGCTGGTTGCCATAGTTACTGTATAATCAGAGTGTGATTGGACTGAGCTCGATGATGCCCCCCTTTATATGGATCAGACAGTAACTTTTTAAAGCAGTCACATAACAAGTGTTTCTGTACAAGACTCGATCAGTTGAGTTGTTCATTTGGGATCTTTCTATTCTCTCGTACTCGCGGTGATAACTGTACATGTTGTTCTTGTTATTTACAGATTATTTAAAAATGAAATTAAATGATTTCCCTCTCAGAACTACTGTTTCTTCTATCTTTAAATCAGATCAAAAGATAAAACTACTTTTCTAGGAACTTTATTAGGAAAGCAATTTGGTGGTTTTGACATAAATGTGATGAGAAAAGTCAAATACTATATTTCTACAGTATGTAGTATGTGCATCATGTTTAATTTTTTGTACTTATGGAGTACTTAGTATACCATATCCCACAATGCAGTGTGCTCAACCTACCTTTAAAAAAATAGTATGCAGTGTACATACTGTGCACTAACCAGTGAGCAGTATGCAAGTGTTCAGCTTCTCCAGCAGAGGTCAGTAGAGAAATACAAATATTTATGTTATTAACTATAGGATGAAATCTGTGCAGTGCAGAGTTTTTCTTCCTACTAAGATTAACTTAATGTTTACTGATGTGACATGAAAAAAATAATAAAAATAAAACACTTACTAAACATTAATATACATGTTAAATTAAGAAAGGTGTCAATTTGTCCGTAAATAAATAATTATATTAATTGATTTCATACTTAAATGACAATATCAGAAGCCCCAGCAACTGCATAGCAACCACGCAGGAAACTAACGGCATTTCAGCGACTTTCGCGCTCTTTTTATTTAAACGCTCCCGCGTTCTGTTGGTTTAAGCGAGTTAACGGGGTTCATGTGCGGTTTGTTTGCGCACATTCATCCCGTCAGACCCCTCGCTGCTGTTGATTTTGGACCGGTTTTAGTCTCTGGCTCTCTTATTCAGCTGGTAGGATGTGAGAAGGCCAGAGGTCAGTGTTGTCATGGAGACGGTGACAGCGCGCGCTGACGAGCCGGATGTCCAGCGGGACGCGGTGACCCGGTCTGATCTGACTCATGCCAGCGGAACCCGCGATCTTCCTGCTCCCGCAGACGGACGTCGAGACCCGCGGCGCTGCTGACGGTCGGTTCCGCCGAGCCCGCGGTGATCTGGACCGGCTCTGAGAGGGTTTCCACGGCGATCTCACGCGGAGCTTCAATCTCGTTCGGTGGAACAAAACAAACAGTGTCAGAGAGCCGTCAACCCACACAAAACACACACACAACTCTTAAATGAATATATAATGAACACACACTGGCGCTGAGGACACTTTCACACAAGTTATTTATCCAAACTTAACAGTACTGTGGTTTTCGCTCAAACTATTAATAATACGTACGTTTTTTATATGAATATGTTTGGCATTCACTAACACCACAGTACTGTATTGTATGTGTTATATGTGTTAAATCATATTTGACAATGTGTGGGGCTGATTCTCATTCATGAATTCACATCTGTGACAAAATAAGCTTCTGTGAAAAACACTGTGTGGGTTTATAGTTGAGGAACAGAACTGTCCAGTGAGGTAAATGTAACAAAACCACCTTTTGTGGACTTCTGGGAACGGCTTTATTTGGAAGACCGATTCATAAATAATGTTTTGTTGTTGTTTTAAAATATGTAGTGTTTGCGTAATTTGCATAATTATTTAGCTATGATGTAGATTACATGCTACTCCGCGTGTATTTTCATTACGCTAAAAAGTTCACTTGGCGTAATTTGCATAATTATTTAGCTATGATGTAGATTACATGCTACTCCGCGTGTATTTTCATTACGCTAAAAAGTTCACTTGGCGTGAAAGTCGCGTTCGCCTGAGGGGATCACCATAGCAACAGTACGCTGCTCGCGCGCTTTCCTTAATATTACTGAAGCCGTCATTGTTTGGGGTTATGTTTTAGAGGCAAAACTGTCAACAAAAGTGAGTTAAATATGATGTAAACCTCTAAGTTTGATTACAAGTTTATCAAAGTGTGTATTTTCACCCATAATAGATATAGAAAAAATAAGTTGCCTACGCCTGAGGAGATCATTATTGAACAGTACGCTAATCTAGTGCAAACATATCACAAAATTGTTTATTAACCAAAAAATATATAATTTTATTTATTTTATAAATATATATATATATATATATGTTTGATAAAATTTAATATATATTTGGGTCTGACATTTTTGTGCAATTTGACCACAAGGGGCGCTGTTGTGGAAAATCCTTCTATGGCTAGTTTTGAGCTTTCATTTCAGAGAATCTTTCTAAACAAGTTAAGTAAACCTTCATAAACTTTTGTCATGTTTATATGTAGCTACCTGAATGTCAATGCACCTTGAGCACTGAGGTTGTTACCACATGACAAACTTCAAAAGGCCGTTCCCAAGAATCAGCTACAGAAACATCTTTTAAAAATCTCTCAGAGTGTAAAACACACTCTTGACCTCATTCTGTACGGTTCATGACAGTGCCAGAGCGTTTAATCCACCCCAGATTACTTGTTACCCCATTCTTCCCGCAGAACAGCTGAACTGCCCCTCCGTGTTACCCACATCAACGCGAGGGTCCCGTCTCCACGACAACCGGCGATCTGAGAGAATGTCGCGTCTGTTTCTGGTCTGCCGCTGTTTGGAGTCTGAATGCCGAAAGCTGGCGTGTGACAGTCGCGTAGCAACCGCTCAGGGGCCGCTATTGATATTCAGCGCGGGGGCCGCGGCTCGGGAACAATACGGCCCTTATGGGCCCCCACGACTCCTCCTGAGAATCTACTGTAGGAGGAAAATCACTTGAGAATGGCCAAGAGACAGCGGTTCAACTGTGTGTGCAATTCTTCCAAACAGACAGGTCACATAAGTACAAGTCCGTTAAGCATTTCTGCGTAAAACAGAGAAGTTAAAAAGTTTATGCGACATATTCAAACTCTTTTATTGGCTGCAACCAAGTAGAAAAAAGAAATACAAAAGATTCAGTGCTAACAATCTGTTCAGCTACATCAGTTCACTTTACTATCTAACATGTTAAAGTTCATTATTTTCTCATAGTTCATAGAGTCTCTGCTGAGAGTTTGTAAACGGGCACAAGTCGTTTTTTTCCAGCAGAGAGTCAGTCTTTGATATGTGAGACAGACTCAATAAAACATAATATTTCATCTTCAAAACTTATAAAGGTTTATCTGACAAGACGATTTATGTTTTTCCAAACCATACTTTCAGTTTTAAACACTGACAATTTGAAGATAAAAATTAAGTGCATAAAAATACAGTGTTTTCAAGTTTGCCACAACTGTCCATCCAGCAGTACAATGTTTATGGATAAACAATATATTAGTTATTAATTCCAATGAAGTGCACAATTTGTTTATATTTCTGTAGTGAAGACGTGATGGATCTATAACGAAAATAGATTTATGACTGAAATACAGCAACTAATCAAGGATTTTAAATCTCTAAACATGATTGGACATAGACAAAGAAACAGGAAATTGCATTTCTGCATTTAACTCTCCTCATCCAGCGGTGAGTGACGGCATAATATAGTATTTATTTTATAACATTTTTAATTTAATAACATTTTTTGTGTTTACACAAAGTCATACAGATTTGAAACATTTAAATGGCAACAGGATAATCATTTTTGTGTGAACTGTCCCTTTAAGAGTGTTAGCGATGGACGATATTTCATTCACAGTTTTTATGGATGCTAATCAACATGGCGTTCCGATGATTAGCTCGGCTGGACCGTCCTTCACTTTATCGAAGAACACCGCGGGTGACGTTCCTGACACAATCTTCAACTTCTCTTCTTGGACAGAGACAGGCGAAGACAGGGATGAGGACACGGCTGTGGCATTGGTGGACGAAGACGAGGACGTGGACGAAAACGAAGGATCCGGCAGACACTCGTCGCAACAGCAGCAGCAGCAATCCATAAATGCCTGGCCTAGAGAGCGACAGATACACAGCAACACGACAGGTGTCGCTCCTGCCCGCACAAACAACAGGAACTGGCCAATCAGAGCGAGCAGGGCTCGTGTGGCCACGCCCACCTCCACGCCCGCGTAGGCCAAAACGATATTCCAGGCATTTTCTGGCAAACTGCAAATTGCATAAATGGACGCCAACGCCACCACCGTACGGGTCAGCTGACGCTCCCGCCGTTGTTTCTTTGGAGACGAGGATGCGGAGGAAGACGAAGACGATGTGGAGGATGGCCGTGCAGCTTTGCTCTTAGCGTTCTCGTCCGTGACATGTCTTGTAAGCAGCTGACACGCGCTGGTGAACAACAGCGGCAGACAGAAGAAACATCCGAAGGTCCACCACATTCTGGCCTGTTGGTACGTCAGCACGAGTGAGTACAGTGTCTCCGGAAGCGCCACGGATGGCTGCTGGCTGCATGAGTCCACTGGCAGACCCGTCCGTGGAGACACAGCCTGCTCCAGCTGCCACATCAGCAGCTCCGGGGTGGCCAGAAGCAGAGATCCCACCCAGATCACCGACAGCTTGGCCAGGATGGACTGACAGGACTCAACCTGCCGTGGCCGCGGTGGAACGCTGGTCACTGCATGGAAGCGGTCAATGCTGAGCGCACACAGAGTGAACGTGGTCACTCCGAGAGATGTCACCTGAAAGACATGTCAACAAACACTTGTCAGACTGACATGAAATCACATGACCTGCAGTACATTTTTGGAACAATAGCATGGTAAAATAGTTTTTTTCCCACATGTACTATTGTAAAACAATATATTTTTGATCATCTTCCATGATGATACCATGTGTTATGGACATATACAATGGAAAACTATGTTTTTTGTTTTTTTTTAGACATTCACAATGGAGATACCACTCTTTTCTGGATGTCTAAAATGGTGATGCCATGTTTTGGAATGTATACAATGGTAAAACCACATTTTCGCGACATTTAACATGGTTATACCATTTTCTTTTTTTTTAATCTAAAAAATCAAATAAAAAAAAAAATGTTTTTGAACTTGCACAATGGTTATACCATATTTTGGACATGTACCCTGGCAAATCCATGTTTTTTGAACATACAATGGTCATACTGTGTTTTTTGGACATCTACTCTGTTAATACCATGTTTTTGAACATGTACAATGGTAAAACCACGCTTTGGGGGACATTAATTTGGGGGACATTTACCATGGTTATACTTTGTTTTTCTGGACATCTACTATACCTAGATCATACAACATGTTTTTTGAACATGCACAATGGTTATACCATATTTCGTACAATTTTGTAAATGTACAATGGTCATACTATGTATTTTAGACACCTTGCTTTTGAAGATGTAAGAAAATAGTAAAACCTTTTTTTCTACTATGATCACGTTTTTTTTTTTTTTTTTAGACTTTTACCATGGTGATAGCACTCTTTTTTGGATGTCTACCATGGCGATGCCATGTTTTTGAACATGTAGAAAGGTAAAACTACATTGTTGGGGACATTTGTTTTTGGTATATCTACTATGCTAACGTTTTTTTAAGACATTTACCATGGTGATAACACTCTTTTTTTGGATGTCCACCATGGTGATGTGATGCCATGTTTTGGAATGTATACAATGGTAAAACCACATTTTTGGTACATTTACCATGTTTTTTTTTTTTTTTTTTTTTTTTTTTTTTTTTTTTAAATCTACTACATTTACAGTACTATGGTCATACCATGTTTTTGAACATGCACAATGGTTAAACCATATTTTATGGACATCTACTTTGGTGATACCTTGTTTTTGGACATGTAAGATAGTAAAATCTTTTTCTCTACTAAGATGACATGTTTTTTAGACATTTATCATGGTAATACCACTCCTTTTTGCATGTTCACTATGGTGATGCCATGTGTTTAAACCTATTCAAACCATATTTTTGGGGACATTTACTGTGGTGATACCATGCTTTTTGGAAGTCTACCATAGTGATGCCACGTTTTAAACATGTACAATGGTAAAACCACATAAAGGGGGACATAGGCATGTTTTTGAACATGTAAATGTTAAAAGGTAAATGTTTTTTTTACATTTATCATGGTGATATCTTGTGGTTTTTGTGCTATGCAGACATTTTTTTTAGACATTACCAGTCTTTTTTTTGTCTACCATGGTGATTCAATGTTTTTGAACATGTACAAAGGTAAAACCACATTTTTGGTGACATTTACCATGGTTATACCATGTTTTTTGGAAATCTACTACATCTACAGTACTATAGTCATACCATGTCTTTTGGGCAAGTACAGTGGTCATACCATGTTTTTTGGACATCTACTCTGGTGATATGTTTTTGGACATGTAAAATGGTAGTATTAAATTAAACAATTTTACCATCTTATTCCATCACTAGTCAGTAGGTGTGATATAAATAAGGGTTGATGTTCCCAAGTGACTGTTTCTACACAGAATGTTTGATTTGCATCTAATTTATTAGCATATAATAAAATGTTTTAGGGCCACAGAAGTGGGTCAACAGACACGCAAACACTCTCCACAGACAATCCTGTCCTTAACACACACTCTAAACACTCATTCAACAAGCTAATGAGCCCAATTAGTGCCGCTAATTACCCGGAGATCTCATTTACATGACAATCAGGAGAGCTGGTGCTGTAAAGAGGAGGCTGGAAAATGAACTCAAGAAACTACCCACTATGACACACACACCCCGACTCTGATGGATTAAGACGGCTGGTTTTCATGCACTTTTTATATTTAGGGTGAAAAAAAAATTAGTCTGTTCACTAATAAATAAGTACTATGGTATTAGCATGTTTCTTAAACATGCTACCATACTAAATTGGTTTTTGATAGACACTTTATTACTTTATGAAACCGATGGATATATGAAACTTTTTTTTCTTAGAATGTTCTGGCAAGGTTCTCTCATACTTATTAACAAATGTTCAGAGAGAACCTCTTTAATAATGTTCCCATAATGTTAGAACAGTCTACCAAGCTAACAAAAATACATTCTAAGAAAGTTTTGATAATGTTCTCGAAATTGTCAAACTGTCCAGTTTGAAAGTGTTTTTGAGAAGTTTTTTTTCTTGGTTATTCAAACATTCCATTTTAATATTTTGCAAACATTATGAGAATGTCACTTTTGAATGTTCCCTGAACATTCTAAAAAACGTTATACCAATTAAATGTTATCAACTTAAATGTTTTGGTTGGACGTTCCTATAACATTTTTAAATGTTACTATTTGTTTAAGAACGTTCAGAGAACACTAAAATGTAACATCCCATTATATTTGTGAAATGGAACGTTTGAAGAACCAAGATTTTTTAAAAACATTTAAAAATACAGATATTTTGAACTTCCAGAGAACATTTAGAAAAAGTTTTTTTTTTTTTTTTTTTTTTTACTTACCAGAATATTAGCAAAACTTCCTCAGAATATATTCTTGTTAGGTGGGTAGACAGACAGGTGTGTATATTAGATAAATGAACTGACCGCCTGATTTGTTGCCTAATTAAATGACTGATTTCTCACCTCCACATATGGCACTATCCTGCAGGACAGATCTCCCATCAGCCTCCTCTTGGTCAGCTCGTTGAAGATCACCACCGGCAAGCAGAAGAACAGGACCATGAAGTCCCAGAACGCCAGACTGGCCAGCGCGCAGTTCCACGTGCTTTTCAGGTAATAATTATGCCACACGATACACATGAGCGCCAGGTTACCCACAATGCCCACGGAGAACACTATGAGCGCCAGCAGCATGACTGCGTAGGCGCTGTACGACTCGTCCGTGAGCGGGTACAGCGGGTTGTGAACGCGTAGCGAACCGTTGAAGGTTCGCGGAGTGGTGAAGAACACGTCGGGATCGGGATGAGGTCGCGGGTGTCGGTGCGCGTTCCGCTCGCGCTGCTTGTGTTTGGAGCCGCGCGGAACTCTCGGCGAGCGCGCATCTTCATCATCTTCATCACCGCGACGCGTTGCGGAGGCGTTCAGCTCCAGCGATGAGGAGGGTGATGATGATGATGATAACTCCATCAGGCTCACCTTCATCTCCACCGTGCGTTTATCCGCCTGAACTGAGCCGGTAAACACAATCAGAGCGAGTAAAACGCTCAGCATCATCGTGAGGCTCTGCTGAACGGATCTGGATGATGATATGATGTGCTGCGGAGGAGCGGGAGCTCCAGTCTGATCATCTCAACAAGTTCTGCTCCTCTAGTTTCTCAGCAAGTTTTTGAGTGAATTCACGAAGAGCGCCAGAATAAAACCCGCCCTCTTGTGGACGATAAATGACACTGTTCACTTACAAAAAAAAGTGGAAAGTTTTTGGAAATGTTGCCATGGTGACCACTTCGCAAACCTTTCCACATAATTACACTTTTTTTTTTTCTATTTTAAGTCAACTCTGAAATTACATTAATTAAAACTGTACATTGATTCAGCTAGTTTTAAAGAACACAGAAAACTGAATATATGAAAAAACGTAAATTTATTTAATAAAAATTTATTACTCCTTAAGAGAACTGTGTGTGTGTGTCTTAGTCAGCAAATTTTTAAATGACATCAAATCACTGTAAAAGGCCACTGGACAATATTGATTTTACTAGAAGTTTATTGTCCTCACAGTGATGTTACATTATTTGTATAAAGTATGTTTGCACTGCATTTGGATATAAACCAGATTGACAGATTGATTATTTATTTATTTATTTGTTTTTACACATCATATACCACCAATCATATTTTTTTATGGTTTATCATAGATTAAGCTGATTAAACTGTAATATACAGCAAACATTCTTATCTTTGTCTGCAGAATGTTGTTTTGATCATATGTGGGACTGAATCTTGTCTTAAATCCCGGTCTGTATTTGATGAGATCTGATCTTCTTGAGGTGTTGATGAGCCTCAATCTGAGACGAAACACAAGAGTCTCATTCTTCATCTTCTCCATTACATGTATTGATACAAACTCTCAATAGCGTCCTGTTTTGAGTATCTTCTCCATTCATCTGGTAT